>NC_053155.1:321986408-322010817 GCF_016835505.1 Polypterus senegalus | reverse complement strand
CTGAAAAAACCCAAACCCCCCCCTTAAGATTTTTTTTTTTTTTGGGAATTTTGTTTTGCTTTTTTTCTTTTTAGTTTACTTTTTTTTTTAAATTTTGAAAAAACAATATTTGTAATCTTGTGTCCCCCAATATGTGAATCTTTTAATGAAGTGTAGACGTGTGTTTTTGACTTTGTACCATAATTAGGATGGGTTTTTTTGTTTGGAATTTCAGACAACAAAATGATCACATCATCGGGTTAAATAATTTTTTTTTTAAAAAGTAACCAAAAAATCTAAGGTAAAGTTTGTTTTAAAATTTTCCAAGATTTTTTATTTGTCACTTGCATTATACAGGAAAAAGCAGTGAAATGCATCCTGACCCGCTTATAAAAAAACGTCAAAGTTAGAAGAAACAGTTAATTAAAAAAAAGTCATAGATTGAAAATAAATTTCAGTAGAACATAATATAAAAAAATTATGTGAATAAAGTACAAAATGTTAAGATACAATAGTGTAGTGATTATTGTACAAAACCAAAAGTTAGACTGGTAGATTTAAAATAGGAGTTTATTTTTTTGCTACGGGTTTTTTTATTTTTTTTAATATTTTCAAATTTTCCACATTCATATCTTTTAACTTTCTCCACATGTGTACAGCACCTTTTTTTTTTTTTTTTTCTAACTCCACTGTTTTTCAACCTAACCTGCTCTGTTTGGTTTAGTCCCAAACGTTTGAAAACGCTTTAGAAGTTCTACTTTGTTTTACTCTGTTTTTTAAACGGGAGGGACTGGCGTTTTTTTTTCTTTTCACTTTTTCCCGGGGATAATTATTTTCCCCTTTTTTCTGAATTTGCACCTCATTATTTTTTTTCCTTTTTTCTCCAGCGCTTTTAGTCTCTTTTCTCCCCCTTTTTCTTCACTTAGATGTCAATTTTAAATTTTTAAAACACGTCCCTTTGATTTATAGAGAAGCCCTGGATCTGTGGGGCTCAAACCTTTGGGCGACTGAATTTTTTTTGCCCTGTTGGCATTTGATATTGATTGTAATAGGGGTCTTGCAAGAATCTCATGTTGGGGGTCCTGGGTCAATCTCTTGGCCAAAGTTTCACGTTATGGCCCCTGGGCGCCTAGGCCCACCCCTTTTTTCTTTAAATGTCACCCAGTTTTAACGGAACATCCGCTCACCCCTTTTGTTTTTCCCCAGGATTTTTTTAAATAGAAAAAAAATTATTTTCAAAAAAAATGTTCTGCAGTAACAGTGAAGCCCCTTGGAGAAGAACCAAAAATGGCATTGCCTGTAACATCCAGATCAAACTAGCCCCAAAAACAGACCCAAATGTAGGTCAAAACACAAAGCGAAGGTAAAAAATCAAAAATCAAAAAGCACTAAATTTTTCAATAACCCCCAGAACTCACCACTCCTGCTTTGAAATGAACCGCCGGGAACTGTGGGAGCCTTCCAGATTTACAGGGCAGAGGGCGTTCCCTGGTGGCGGGTTTGGCAGGTGGCCCCACCTCTAGGAGGATCCCCCCAAAAAAAATGAAAAAGAAAATACCAAAAAAGCACCATTAACACAAATCCCGCAAACAAAGAAAAAAATGGAAAAAAAAGATTTTGGGCCCCCTCCCCGAGTCAAAACCCCTCTGAGATAGAAAAATCAAGTATTAAAAATTTTATTTATAATTTATAATCCAATAAAAAAATTTAAAATGTTTTCCCAGGATAGTTTTTCCAAATTACATAGTATAACCCCAACTGAAACCTTCCCCCCGGCCTTTGACCCAATACCAACCGGGTTTTTTAAAAGGGTACAGAGGGCTAATTGATAATATTCTGGACATAGAAAATTGTCACTAGATCGGGGGTTTTCCCCAGACTGTTAAGACTGCTGTAGTTAAACCCACTTAAGAAACATAATCTACCCTCGCTCTTGAAAATTTTAGACCCATCTCAACCGTCTTCAAGTTTTGAGAAGGCAGTCATTATCAGTTAAAATACCCAATAAACAGCATTCTTGATACATTTAGTCAGGCTTCAAAACAAATCACAGCACAGAAACGACTGTTAAAGTAGTAAATGACTTTGGGTAAATGCAGACAGGGGCCCTTTTACGTTCTCATCCTTTGATCGAGTGCTGCATTTGACACCATTGATCTAATATTCTTAGAAACCTTAGTCAATGGTGGCCTCTGACAGTGTTTAAATTAGTTTGAACTTACCGCAGGTAGAAAATTCTTTTGAGTTGTGGGAATTAAAACTGAAACACAATATCCAATATGGTGTTCCCAATATCCTGGGTCTGCTGACCTTCAATCTACATCCCTTCCATTAGGTCAGATTACCCGGTTACCGTGAGCTCCCAAGCTAGCTGAGACACAAAATGTACTTTATCAATAGCACCTGATGACTGACTCTCGATTCACTAACACAATGTCTTACTGGTATTTCTGAATGGATGAATAGTAATTTTCAAACTAAATAAAAGAAAACTGAAATCTTAGTAATTGGCACAATGGATTCAATGAGTTTATCAGAAATAAACTTGATGCACTAGGATTAAAAGTTAAGATGGAAGTAAAAATTTAAGGGTAACTTGACTGTAATCTGAATTTTAAATCGATATTCATCAGACCACTAGGACAGCATTTTTCACTTAAGAAACATAGCAAAGTTAGACCTCTTATATCATTGAAAGATGCTGAGAAATTAATTCACGCTTTTGTTTTCAGACTAGATTACTGTAACGCACCCCCCCAGGACTCCCCAAAAGACATAAATCACTTGCAACGAGTGCAGAATGCAGCTGCTAGAATCTAACTGGAAAGAAAATCTAAACACATTTTTCCAGTTTTGATGTCACTACACTGGTTGCCTGTGTCATTCAGGATTGACTTTAAAATACTGCTTATGGTTTATAAAACCTTAAATAATCTGCTCCATCTTATATATGGAATGCCTGACACGTTATATTCCAAATCATAATCATAGATCCTCAAATGAGTGTCTACTTAGAATTCCAAGAACAAAACTTAAAAGAAGTGGTGAAGGCGGCCTTTTGCTGTTATACCTAAATCTGGAATAGCCTGCCAATAGGGAAATTTGCCAGGCTGATACAGAGAGCACTTTAAAACACTGCTGAAAACACATTACTTTAACATGGCCTTTTTATAACTTCACTTTAACTTAATACTGATACTCTGTATGTTCAGTTCTTCATAATAACTATTCATAGTGGCTCTAAAATCCATACTGACCCCTACTCCCTCTTCTGTTTCTTTTTCCGGGTTTCCTTTGTGGTGGCGTGCCCACCTCCACCTCCAAAGCTTCATGATGCACCAACATTGATGGACTGAAAGCCAGAAGTCTACGTGACCCTCATCATCAGGTCCTTCCATGAAACCCTAAATACAAGAGGACTGTTTAACTTATGTTAGGTAGATTGCCCAGAGGGACTGGGCGGTCTCGTGGTCTGGAACCCCCACAGATTTTTTTTTTCTCCAACCTCGGAGTTTTTTGTTTTTCTGTCCACCCTGGCCATCGGACCTTACTTATTCTATGTTAATTAATGTTGACTTATGTTTATTTTTTATTGTGTCTTCTATTTCTCTATTCACTTTGTAAAGCACTTTGAGCTACATTTTCTGTATGAATATGTGCTATATAAATAAATGTTGATTGATTGATTGATTGAAGTAAAAACAGATAAATGGATTTTCACAAAACTTTACAGACAACGTTGTTTTTGGTTCAAATTTAACAGTTGAATAGATGAATTATAATTTGAGGGACAACTCACAGACCTGTTCCCCTCAGGCAGCAGGATCTCCAGATGTATTTTTATATGCTTTTTCTGGTTTGTACAAATCAACAAACCTTTTCTCGCAGGTCCTTTGGCAGTTCTTTTGCTTTCTCCCCGGCTTGGTATCCAGCAAAGTCAGTGCAGCTCTGCATGAATTTCATTTGGGTGTTTATACACGGACACGGTTGCAATCAAAGAAGTCCCTTCATTACCTTTAATTTGAACCTCTGTGTGTGTCACCCTCCTTTGTTGGGTATAATAGTAAACTCGAAGTGTTTACTTGCGCTTAAGTCTTGGTGCGCTTTTTCGCCGCGGAGGGGCGGAAGGGGACTCCGCGCCAAGCAGGTTCCGCCAACTGTCGAGGGAAAAAAGGCTACGCGTGCGCTCTCCTTTTCGCGTTCGACATGTGAACACTTTTTGAGGACCGCCACGCCCGGGTTCAACAGAGGGACGCTGGACACAAAACGTCTGACTGTTTTTCCCAGAAGGAAAATGCCAAGCACTGTCAGAAATATCACAGGAGGCAACAATAATAGGGACGCAAAAATCCCCCACAAGATGAAGCTGTGGCGCATCCCAGACATTGAGATTCCTGTTTAACCCGGGAAATGTGAAGTGGGGAAAGTTCTGGGAAAGGGCAGTGTGTAACGGAAGTTTTACATGAGCTCCAAAAGCGCACCACAATTTTTTATAGATATATATATCCATATATTTATTGTGATTTTATGTGTGAACCTTACTTGTGCTGAAAACTCAGGAAACCTAATTGGAACTGTGATAATACCCCAAAAAGGGGTGTGTTTAAATAAATGTGTTTTATTTTTTTTTTGTTTGTTTGTTGTTTTCATCCATGCTTAAAATTTCATCCTATGTCATAGGTAACGTCAGAAATGGTGGGGGGGCTACATGTATCAAACAGCCAAAACATTGAAGGGAGTAAATTTTTAAAAGGCCCATTTGGGTGGTATCATTATGTTTAATAAGGGCACACAAAATTTTGTGATAAAAATTCCTTCCTGAGCACCCCCTTTTATTAATAGGAAAGCATTCTTTACAAAAATGCCCAAATTTTTCCAGATTCTGAAAGGGTGTTTTTTGAGCACAACTGTAGTGGGAATTTTTTGGCCCGGTTTGTCATCTCGCCAATCCCCCCAGGCGCCAGATGGAGCCCCCCCTGGTGGGGTGCCCCAAGACCAGCAGGGCATGGACAATGTAGTTTTATTCACAGCCCTGTGATACCACAGGGCCGCAGGGGGCTGCAGGGGGGAAAAGAGTCATATGTGCCCTAAACCCGAAGTGCATCATAGGAACAAGAAAAGTGAGGGTTTCCCGGGTGAAGAAAAGGACTGTACCTGACCCAGAAGTGATAAAGAATCACATGGACTGGCGATTGGGAACACTTCCAGGTCAGGAAGTATAAAAGGACTGTGGGAGCTCCCAGACGGCGGAAAGCTGAGCTGGGTGGAAGGTGGCAGCGCCTGGGAGTGGTGGATTGTATTTGTGATTAGTGATTTGTAATTTAATGAGATAGTGGAGGAGAGGGTGCTTTGTGCACGGGGGAAGATAAATAAAGTCAACTTTTGGGCTTTTATCTGGTGTCTGGTGTCTTGGACAGAGTTCAAGGGAGCATAGCGCCCCAATCTGTCACAGTGTCTATGCTCTTCTGTTATGTTCCTTATATTTTGTGGGGAGTTCCCAAAAGGGCAGAAAAAAAACCCGTCCATCATCATCAGTGACTGCCTTCAGCTCTACAAAGACTGAGGGGAAAAAGCAGTCCATAG
This sequence comes from Polypterus senegalus, assembly GCF_016835505.1. Classification (NCBI taxonomy): domain Eukaryota; kingdom Metazoa; phylum Chordata; class Cladistia; order Polypteriformes; family Polypteridae; genus Polypterus; species Polypterus senegalus. The sequence continues at coordinate 322,005,255 of NC_053155.1, read as the reverse complement.
TGGTATTGTCCTGACTTGGAAGAAACAGATGTGTGCAAAACGCAAAATAACATAAACAGAGTGATCAAAACCCAGATGAGGTGCAGGAATTACTGTCAAAATCATGCAAGAAGTCAAAACCAGGCAAGAGAGAATTCATACGAACATTTTAAGGGTTTATCCACAGATCAGACAAAGCTTAGTGCAACCTTTATCCATTTAGCTCACAACCCTGGAGACCCACACCCCTAGAAACGGGAATGGGACCTACGGCGCTTTCACAAAATGGCGTCTACTATAGAGGTTATGCAAAATGACATCTACTATAACAAGGCTACAAGACCCCAATATTCAGATCTGATCATGTCAGGGACATGGTATTCACTAGAAGTTGGTGAGTTCTCTAGAATTTTTGCTGTGCTTTCTTGATTATTTGGGTTTTTACCTCTTTAGCTGACTTTGACCTGATTTGTGTTTTTGGACTTTTTTGCCACAGGGCACTGTACTTTCTCCGGTCTAGTTCAGCCTATATACAGTACATCGGACTTCCAATACAACTCGGAGTCCTGCCACATGCAAAAGTTCGCTGAAAAATGCTATCGTGGGCTGCATCAGGAGTGGGCAGGAGGAGGAGTATAGGAACCTAATCAAAGGGCTTTATTAAATGGTGCACTCAAACCACCTACAACTGAACACCAGCAAAAACCCAAAGGGGGTGGTGGTGGATTTTAGGCGGCCCAGGCCCTCATGGACTCCGTGATCATCAGAGGGGACTGTGCAGAGAGTGCAGACCTCTAAATACCTGGAGTGCAGCTGGATGATAAATTGGACTGGACTTCAATACTGATGCTCTGTGTAAAGAGGACAGAGCCGACGACTCTTAAGGTGGCATCCTTCAACATCTACAAAGATGGCAGATGTTCTACCAGCGGTTATGGCGAGTGCCCCTATGTGGTGGTGTGCTGGGAGGCAGCATAAGAAGAAGGACGCCCGCCTGGACAAACTGGAGAAGGAGCCTTGTAGGGATGGAGCTGACAGTTTGACATCCGGGCAAGCGATGGACACTGAAGGCTCCTGTCAATCATGGAGAATCAACTGCATCCACTGAACAGGATCATCTCAGGCAGAGGGGCAGCTTCAGCGACAGACTGCTGTCACCGCCTGCTCCACTGACAGACTGGGGAGATCGTTCCTCCACCACACTACGTGACTCTTCAATTCCACCGGGAAACATAACATTATTATACAAAGTTATTGTCTGTTATCCCTGCATTGTTATCACTCTTTAATTTAATATTGTTTTTTATCAGTATGCTGCTGCTGGAGTATATGAATTTCCCCTTGGAGATTAATAAAGTATCTATCTATCTGTCTATCTATTTGTGAAGACAACTGCTTCTGTGGTGCTCTGTGGAGCTTCTTTGTGCTACAGAGCACTATTTTTGTGAAAATAAATATATATTTTTATTTTATAAAGATTCTTCATTTTCCCTTTTGTTTCACAAGCCACAGGCTGACAGATTTTTAAACTTGTGGGACTTATTTTAACAACTGGTATTGTTTGAAGGCACTCTCAAGTTCACAACAGTAGCAGTGCTGACATTGAGACTACATTTCCCATCAGGCAGCAGGAGTGCACAGTGGCTGAAGGAAGCCAAGCTACAATCTGCTCAGAGCTTCATGCACAAAGGTTAAATGGGAAGACCAGAGGCAGGTTTGTTGACTCAACTACTTTTTATAAGAATTTCATTGTCTCACTGGATTACAGATTTTGTTTAACAACAACAACAACGACATTTATTTATATAGCACATTTTCATTACAAATAATGTAGCTCAAAGTGCTTTACATGATGAAAAAAAGAGAAATAAAAGACAAAGTAAGAATTAGAATAAGACAGCACTAATTTAACATAGAATAAGAATAAGGTCCATGGCAGGAGGACAGAAAACACAAAAACTCCAGACGGCTGGAGAGAAAAAAAAATCTGCTGGGGTTCCAGGCCACAGGACCGCCCAGTCCCCTCTGGGAAAACAGAATAAACAGAATGCTCTTTATCTGTTACCGTGTTTTTTTTTTTTAGCCATATTACATTTTCAAAATACTAGTGCTGAGCAGCAATTAAAATTTTTAACTGCGATTAATCATTGACAATCACAACAATCACATTGTTATGCGCAAAATTCAATAATGAACTCAAAAGTAGTGTATTGTGTGTATTTGCTTTGCAAATATGTTAAACAAATAAAGTGCTTTTTAACAGCAGTTTTCCCTTTACATAGTAGAAGTTAAAATATTTCTTGTAAATCTCAAGTTAAAAATTAATGTAATCAAATCAAATATAAAACCAAAGCCACTGCCAGGGCATTAACGTTTTATCTAGTTTGTTATAGAAAACAAGTCACCCTCAGAGTCCAGAGCCACGATAATAACATCATAACAGGCACCTTCTGAGGAACACAAGTTAACATTTCTAAATCTGCTTTCTTTTCTCTGAACAGATACAAGCAGAAACATTTCCTTTTATCAGGGAGCAGCATAATCAGTTTATGTTCAGTAGCAACTCTTTGGGCGCTGAATATTTTTTCCAAAAAACTCAGTTTTCTGAAAAGCGCACAAAGCAATGGTTTCACACATAAATCAATATAAAATGTCTGTTGCTGCCCATTGTGCCTACTGTCGGCGCCTGTTTGCAGTTTTCGGCAGCAGCGGCCGTGTGGACGGCAGCTCAACAATCAGCAGGAATGCCGGTGGGTGGCGTCCTGGCTGTCTTTCTGAGACAGGTGTGCAGGGGTGGCAGTTGCAGTGAAACGCAATATGGTTTGTACCTCCTGTCCTCCCAAATGAACGTTGCCATAGGCGCATCAGTTACACGAATGTGCTCAGCACCTCGATCAGCTGGAGACCGATCACCTGATGCTGGCAACTCACTTTCGTTTTCGATCTCCAGATCACTTGCTTCAACATCGAAGTCCGACAAATCAGAGTCTGATTCAGCGATAAACGAAAAAGTCATCCCATGGATTATGTTGCTTTGTGCATTCACTTTAGTATCTCTCCACATGCCATTTTAGAAGTTGTTTGCTCTTTGTTACTCATTCACACGCAGGGAATTGAGGTCAAATCAACAAAGCTAACTTATCTTCTAGCAAAGCTCATCGAAAAGCTGTAACAAGAAGATCACTGATCTCTATTGATCGCTAGCTAGACTGAGGCTTTTAAAATAATAATAATGATAATAAAACAAAACGCGTTAGCATGCAATAAAATAATTGTCAGTGTTAATTAATTAATGCATTACGCAATAACAATGCGTTAACTTGCCCAGCCCTACAAAATACACTTTTCTCCTGTTAACTTTCATCTGGAACATTTTCTGAGAATTCGATGAGTCCAACAGGTAACCATCAACATTGTCATCCCATGTGGAGTAATGTTTGTTTCTTTCCACTCCCCAAAAAGCCTACACTATAGAAGCTCCACAAATGAATCCTCGTTTGTGAGTTTTCGGTAGTAAATTTACGTAAATGAATTTAGTAACACTTTAAAACAGCATCTAAAGGAACTTGGCTCTTTTCTTCGACACTCCCTATTATATTATAGTGCCCATTTATCTTAACAGATCAGTTTCAAAATCTAGGGGTAAAAATTACAACTAAACATAAAGCTCTTTTCAACAAAATTTTGCTGTCTGTATGGAAAAAATTAAACAAAACTTAAACAGATGGTCTACCCTTCACCTTACGTTAGCAGGGAGAGTCAACATTGTTAAGATGACCAAGCTGCTTAGCCTATTTCAAAGCATCCCCATATAGTACATTAACAAATCATTTTTAAGAAATTATACTCAATCATGACTTCATTTATGAGTATTTATAATTTGAATTATCCACGCTCCCCAAAGGGCGACTCTACAATGACCTAAAGCAGAAGGGGGCATGGCACTACCCCTTTCAATTTTATTACTGGGTGGCAAATATATAAGCTTCAAAGACCTGGACATTGGCACAAATGGATGAATATCCACAAGCCTGGTCTGCAATATAAATAAAATCTTGCAGTACTTCTTTATATTCCCTGCTCTGTGTCCCATTAAAATCCAATTACCCTTCATTCTCTCAGAATATGGAGCCAATGTATGAGTACTTGAAGACAGAAAAGCTTTTATCGGTTGCACCTCTACATAACAACAACCTTTTTTCACCTTCTCAAACATATACACTATTCAACATCTGGAATATGTCCGGGATTAAAACACTTAGAGACTTGTACACAGATAATGTCTTTGCATCCTACAAACAATTATGCTTTAAATACAACTTCTCATCAACACAATTTCTCTACTACTTTCATCCTAGAAACTTTGGTAAACAGAACCTGTCTAAATTTCCTCACCTTCCACCTTGTTCTACTCAGAAGAATTTGCTCAGTTATGAAGACTCAGATAGCATCTCTACAATTTATAAATATATTTTAAAGTCCTTCCTTTCAAAGACCCCAGAGCACATTGGAAATGAAAAATGAAATAATATTCTAAATAGCATTCATCATGGCTTTATGAGAGGAAGGTCCTGCCAAACCAATCTTTCAGATGTTTTTTTTTTTTTTTTGAATAACAAAAACAAAGTATATAACATAAGTTACTTAGATTTTCAAAAAGAAATTGATACAGTTCCACACCGGTGCCAGGGCATTGCCCATCTGAAGAATTTCCAGGAAGTCTCAGGTAGTGTAACACCCTTTGGCAGCACCTATGTTCCCAGCATTCCTTGCAGATATCCGAATGAGCACCGATGCCCAGGGATGCCCAGGGATGCTGCCATCTAGCTTTGATAAGGGGCCTTTCCTGATCTCTCCCGGTCAGTTAAGGAATTGGAGCCAACCCCAGGAGGGACACCAGCACATTCATATTGTCCATTACAGTGTGTTAAGTGCCTGATTCTGAACTTCCGTGAGACTTCCATGTGAGTTGTGGACTTGGCAGTTTTAGTTGATCTTTAACACAACCGCCTTTGTAACTTTGTCCATCTCCACATTAGTAAGCCATCCTTTTTTCTTAATGTTCCTGTGGACATCAACAAGACCACTTGCCATCATGTTGGGGAGGTGATCTGGGTTTCTTTCTCTTCAGATGGCAAAGCGTTCCCTCAGTTTTTGGCGATTTGGTCTTGGTCACGCATACAAAAATGCCCACATAACTTCTTTGGTCTAGTTGTGTCTTTTATTTTTTTGTGTTCAGACCAATTTGTGACCTTTTTAGTTAGGCCGTGTTGAGAGGACTAGATGTGGTGATCAGCCGAAGCCAAAAAATCTGCTGAATCAACAGCCAATTTTCAACCCAAGCTTGTTTGGTGATCACTTTTGGTCCACACTTTGTGAAGCAGTAGTGCTCATGCATATCTCTGAATTCATTTAATTTACGGATACAAAAACATAATCATTATAGTCTTTATAAGACAGTTTTTCTTGAACTGTTTAATGCCTTTTCCTATCATTTTTTGGATTTCTTTAAACATTTAATCATTAAGGAAAAACAGAAGCTGCGATTCCCAGGTCAGTCTGGCTAAGAAGGTCCTTGGTGTATCCTAATGGTATTGAATGATTTGGTATAAATAATGAATATCATAGTTGCTTAAACATGAAATAACTGTTAAATTAGATTTAACACTTCAGCGCATTTTATTTCCAGTTTAACCCCAAAACTATTAAAACTAGACACCTTGAGGAGAATGTGAAGCGTGACTACCGTGTCCTCAAGGTGCGATTAAAGCGGCTCAGTTCCGCACTATCAAACAAACAGGGACATCGAAGTGAGGATTTGCTTTGCACTTTAATGAAAGTGAATTCAAAAGCAAGCAGTGGTATATAATCCAATCTTTAATTGATGGACAGATATTGCTGGCTTCCATTTATGTTTAATGAGTTTCTACTTTGTTCTTTTTGTGTTTTAACAAATCTGTATTTATGTGTGTACCAGCTCCTTTTTTTAGTAATTAGTATAATCTGGACTTGTATTTTAACTGAGAATTGTTCACAGTGCTCTGTGCCTACACTCAGTGAAGAGCGCTATATAAAAAATAACTTGTGTAAAATTGTATATAGCCCAACATATCAAAAGATTTATGGATAATCCATCCTTTGACGGAGCTCCCAGCTGGCTTTGAGCAGGTGAGAGAAACGGGAATGATGGAGTGCAACACAGTATTTAACGACTCCTGTTTCCTTTTCCTTCCTAAGGATATTTGGGGGCTAGGGGTTAGGGGGTTGTATCTTGCCTCAGCCACCTTTATGAAAATTTAAAGAGCCTAGCGAGTACAGATATAAACCCTTGGCACATATCTTTAGGAAGTCACTGTGCACTGGGGATATTCCAAAGGACTGGAAAATGGCAAATATTATCCTGTTGTATAAAAAAGGGCAACTGGGAAGATCCAAGCAACTATTGGCCTGTAAGTTTAACATTCAAAATAATTATTATTATAATGGAAGGAATTACTGTATTAATGAGTACATGGCAAGTACAGTAGGTTTACTGAACAATCAGTATGAGTTCAGAAGGTGGAGGTCGTGTTTTACTAACACGCTGGAATTCTGTGAGGAAACAACCATAGGAAACGATCAAAGTGGAACACATGAAATTATTTATCTGGACTTTTGGAAAGTATTTGATAAGGTGCCAAATGAGAGGTTGGGCATCAAATTAAAAGAAGTGGGAGTTTAGGATAATGTTTTTAGAGGGGAACAGAATTGGCTCAGGCACAGGAAGCAGAGGGTGATGGTGCGAGGAACCTCATCAGAACTGGCCGATGTTAAGAGTGGTGTTCCACAGGGGTCAGTGCTAGGGCCGCTGCTATTTTTAATATATATAAATGATTTAGATAGGAATAGAAGTAACAAGCTGGTTAAGTTTGCAGATGATACCAAGATAGGTGGATTAGCAGATAATTTGGAATCCGTTATATCATTACAGAAGGACCTGGATAGCATACAGGCTTGGGCAGATTTATGGCAGATGAAATTTAATGTCAGTAAAATGTTCGGTTTGAATGCACAATGGGAGGTCTGAAAATCAATAGTACACCTTATGAAAAGGATTAAGGAGTTTTAGAGTGTAGCTGCTGATTGGCAGAGATATCACGGCCATGTGCTTTTGTCCCTATGTGGGGGTCAGACCTGAACATGATCAGATACAGTGGCAACATTTTACATTGGAGGGTACCTACCTTCTGCTTGGCCAGAATAACATTTTTTAAAATCTTTTTATTGATTTTTAAAGTTTGTCCTGTTTCACTACTACATGAGCGGAGCTGTGGAGGACAGCTAGTATATATATATACTAGCAGAATACCCGCGCTTCGCAGCGGAGAAGTAGTGTGTTAAAGAAGTTATGAAAAAGAAAAGCAAACATTTTAAATATAACGTAAGATGATTGTTAATGTAATTGATATGAGTGTTGTTGTCATATATATATATATATATATTGTCACACGCGCGCATGGGAGGCAGCTAAAGGGCTCGAGTGAAGGCAGTTCTGAGCCATGCCGGGATGTGGCAGAGCGCACTAACTCTCTTTCTCACTTCCCTGTAGACCTAACCCGGGAGGTTCCACCTGTCTCTCTGGACGTCACTTCTGGGACCGAGCCAATGGAGACAGACCTTGCCAGCTCCGGCCCCCCTGATGTCACATCCGGGACTAAACCAATGAACGATGAACACGTGCCCGACCTTATGACCTCACTTCCTGTCTCCCCTTTAAAAGCCTTCCCTTTTCCCTTCTGTGTCAGTCTTGTTTTGGACTCTGTTGTAAGCACTTCAGTGCTGGTATTTGAAAGAAAGCGCAAGTTGCAGCCAGGATACCAAATTACATGGGTGGCTGCCCCAAACCTTTTTCTGTCTTTGTCTCGTTTTGTGACAGTGGCGAGTCGGCAGGATGGAGAAGTCCCAGAAGAGAAGGGGACAGGACCTGCAAAACACCCAGGTGGGAGCGTACCGGGGCCGAGTATTCAGGCGGGAGGGTGCCCGTGGTTCGGCGAGACCCGGTGCGGGCTCCGCTCCCAGCACGCAGAACTAGGCCATCTAGAGAGGCCAGGGAGTGTGCGGGTGGGGCTCACCGGTGGGCTGCCCTGGAGGGAGACAAGAGGGACTCAGTATGCTCTCTTGGGGAGAGTGCCTGCCCCCAGTGAAACCACAGCCCCTTTACCACCTAGGGGTGCCCCAGACTGGCAGGTGAGTAAAATAACGAAGTGGAGGTTGGACCCTGAGAGGCCGACCAGTAAACAAGCCTGGTCCTTATGGGCAAAAGTATGGCAGTGGCTACGGCCCTTGGAAAACAAGCCCTACCAGGTCATTGAGCAGGTAGCTTGCTATCTGCTCCTGAAAGCACTTCCCCAGGGCTTCACCCAGCCGGTCTGGGGCGTGCAGTTTCTGAACATGTCAGGGCTCATAGAGCTTCTGGAAACACAGAGGGCGGCTTCACACTCTGGGAGAGCAGAACCGTCCTTCTGTCAAACTCAGCCGGGTACGTCCCAAGACCTAGCCCCTCCCTGTATAACCCGGAGCTTGTATGGGTCGCGCCGCTGGCACGCAAACCGCTTGGAGGCGAGGAGGAATGCAGGTGGAGGGGAGGAGGGCTTGGTGTGCTCTGACAAACCCGCTGGACGGTCCCGCATACAGGCGTGGTGATCGTTAGCGGGTTTAAAACTTCGCTCTGCTCGATTCCGCAGCAACATTTCCATTGTTGCCCGCCGCTTTGTGCTACCGCGACAATGGCTAAAATTCAAGACCAGTATAACCTGTGTCCACGGGAAACCGCTGGTACAGCACCGCCGCTTGTGTCATTAGCTACGGAGGATCAGTCCAGAAAGTAACCGTGGCAATCCTTCCTGATCCTCCACACCCGGTGATACTAGGGCGGGACTGGTCTGAAATTAAAAGCGGTGAGACACATACCACTCCCGGGGTAAGTTGGGCCTCGTTATGGGCGGAGATGAACCGTCTCAAGCTGCCTCCACGCCGTGTAATCAGCCGGCAGAGAGAGTGAAGCAGCCGTCCTGGCTGACGTGGCAACTCCGGGCCGCCGCAGGCTGACCGTCATCCACCAACGCCGCGCGGAGCGGGAGGAAACCACGCCCATTGAGGTCGGCGCTGACCCTCTCTCCGTGTTGCGGTTTCAATTTAAAAGACGCCGGCTTCTTTCAAAGGGAGCAATGGAATGATGACTCCCTGAAGTTTGTAAAAAATGCAGTGGTCCTTGTCAATGGCCAGCGCACTAGTCAGTCGATGCCACAGGGCCCCTACTTTGTGTTAGATAATGACCTCCTTTACCGTGTAGCAATGCATGACGGGCAGGAGACGAGGCTGCTGCTAGTGCAGCGCACCTTCTGGAGGCAACTCTGCGAGCTAGCACACGCCCACCTCCTAGGTGGCCACCTGGGCACCGAAAAACTCTGGAGCGGATCAAGCCCGGTTTTACTGGCCAGGAATTAATGAGGAGGTTCGCCGCTTTGCGCTTCCTGCCCGGAGTGTCAACTGCGACAGATTCCCAGGAGGGACCGTGCTCCTCTTGTTCCCATTCCACTTGATTGACGTTCCCTTCCACAGAATCGGGTCGACCTGGTGGGACCTCTAGAGCCCTCAGCCCGAGGACACAAGTACATTTTAGTCCTCGTGGATTATGCTACAGATACCCGAAGCTGTTCCGTTGCGCTCAGCTACCTCTAAAGCCATCGCACGGGAATTACTAGGGGTATTGGCGCGTGGGGATCCCCAAAGAAGTCTTGACAGACCAGGGGACCCCTTCACCTCGGAGACGTTCAAGGAGACTGCCAGATTACTGAAAATAAAGCATTTAAAACCTCGGTGTATCATCCTCAAACCGACGGATTAGTAGAGAGGTTTAATCAAACTCTCAAGCAAATGCTGCGTAAGGTGGTCAGCGAGGATGGAAGGAACTGGGATCAGCTCCTCCCCCTCGTCCTTTTTGCCTATCGGGAAGTCCCACAAGCCTCCACGGGGTTCTCCCCCTTTGAACTACTGTATGGGCGACAACCTCGGGGCATATTGGATATTTTGAAAGAAGGCTGGGAAGAAGAGGCTCTTCCCACCACTAACATACTGGAGTATATCGCGAGTTACGCGATAGATTTGGAAAGATTCGCCTGTCCTTAAAAGTCACATGGAGGAGGCTCAAGCAGCACAGGTTAGCTACTACAACGCTGCACGTCTCTTCGGGAGTTCCACCCGGGAGATCGGGTCATGGTCCTAGTGCCTACCTCCCACTCTAAGTTGCTTGCCCACTGGCAGGGCCCCCACGAAGTTAAGGAGAGGAAGGGACTGTCGACTATTTGGTGAGTCAACCCAATCGCCGGCCAAAGGAGCTGGGTATATCATGTGAACCTGCTGAAACCGTGGAAGGACAGGGACCCGATCCCTCCTCCGCCAGCCCGCCACTCTTCGCCACACACACGACCTTAACTTTGGCACAGACTTGAGACCCAGGCAGCGGCAGGAGCTGGAAACAGTTATCCGGACCGTTCGAGAGGTAGTCAGTGAACACCCGGAAGGACCTCTCTGATTGAGCACAACATTGTGACAGAGCCGGGGTTGTTGTCCGAGAACGCCTGCACGCCTTCCCGAGGCAAAAAAGGCTGAAGTGGAGCTTGAGATCAAGCGCATGCTGGAACTAGGTGTAATTGAGGAAAGTTATAGTCCCTGGTCCAGCCCCATTGTGCTCGCCGGTAAGCCTGACGGAGTTGGAGGTTCTGCAATGACTTCCGCCGGCTTAACCAAGTCTCCCAATTTGATGCCTATCCAATGCCACGCGTGGGCGACCTCCTCGAGAGGCTTGGACAGGCTCAATACCTGACCACACTTGACATGACAAAGGGTACTGGCAGGTTCCTTTAACGGACTCCGAAGGAAAAACGCGCTTAGTACCCCTAGCGGACACTGGCAGTATCGTGTCCTTCCATTTGGGTTACACGGGCTCCAGCAACCTTTCAGCGCCTGGTGGACAAAGTGCTTCGGCCTCATAACTCATACAGTGCTGCCTACCTAGATGACGTGGTCATCTATTCCAGCACATGGAAGGAACACCTACAGCATGTCCAAGCGGTATTACGGACACTTGGTGAGGCGGGCTCGGATTAATCCCAAGAAATGTTTCTTTGGATTAAGCGAGGCCAAATATTTAGGCTACCTGGTGGGTCGGGTACCGTAAGGCCACAGTGCTCCAAAATTGATGCCATTCTGAAATGGACCCGTCCACGAACCAAGCGGCAGGTCCAAACCTTTTCGGTTAGCGGGTACTACCGCCCGGTTTGTACCCGGTTTTGAGAAAGCGCGCCTTGACTGATTTAACAAAGAAGAGGGCCCGAACATTGTGGTATGGACTGCAAAACAGACGCTGCATTTGGTGACTTGAAGAAGGCCCTTACGTCCGCACCTATTTTGATGGCACCTAACTTTTCTTTGCCTTTCATCCTCCAGACGGACGCGGACACAGGCCTGGGAGCCGTGCTGAGCCAAAGTGTCGATGGTGGAACACCCGTCATGTTCCTGAGCCGGAAACTGTTGGACCGGAGACCAGGTATGCGGCGGTGGAGAGGGAGGCTCTGGCGATTAAATGGGCGATCACTCAGCTGAGGTACTACCTGTTGGGCCGTGAGTTCACCCTTGTCACGGACCATGCACCTCTACAGTGGATGGCCCTGCACAAGGAGTCGAATCCAGCGGGTCACCCGGTGGTTTCTTGACCTGCAGCCGTACATGTTTTCGCTCGCTCATCGCCGGGTGCTCTCCATGCCAACGCTGATGCTCTCTCGGGTTCACGACCTCTCGGTTAAGGTCGCCCGACCCGACGGGTCTGGGCTGAGGGGGGGGCCTTGTCACACACGCGCGCATGGGAGGCAGCTAAAGGGCTCGAGTGAAGGCAGTTCTGAGCCATGCCGGGATGTGGCAGAGCGCACTAACTCTCTTTCTCACTTCCCTGTAGACCTAACCGGGAGGTTCCACCTGTCTCTCTGACGTCACTTCTGGGACCGAGCCAATGGAGACAGACCTTGCCAGCTCCGGCCCCCTGATGTCACATCCGGGACTAAACCAATGAAGATGAACACGTGCCGATCCTTATGACCTCACTTCCTGTCTCCCCTTTAAAAGCCTTCCCTTTTCCCTTCTGTGTCAGTCTTGTTTTGGACTCTGTTGTAAGCACTTCAGTGCTGGTATTTGAAAGAAAACGTTGCAGCCAGGATACCAAATTACATGGGTGGCTGCCCCAAACCTTTTTCTGTCTTTGTCTCGTTTTGTGACAATATATATATATATATATATATAAAAATACCTGCGATTGGCTAAGAAGTAAAAAGAAAAGGAAACATTTTAATAATAACGTAACATGATTGACAATGTAATTGTTTTGTAATTGTCATAGTGTTGCTGGCATATATATATATATATATATATATATACACACACATTATACACATATATATATATACAGTTATATATATATATACATATACACATACATATATATACATATATATATACATAAATCTACATATATATATCTATATATATATATTAGGTGGGACTCGAATAAAAAATAATCCAATTAATTAGAGGCTGTGTAAGAATTAATCTTGATTAATCGTATGTAATCGACACCGTAAATTTGCCCCAAATCGCAAATGTTTTTTTTTTTTAATTTAAAACGGTTTTAGTGGGCTTACAGAATCAAATAATAGACATGGACATGAATATTGTAAACTGAAGCTGTTTTAATTTCTGAAAAAAGCTTTTAAACTGCATTTGAATTCAAAACAGAAACAAAAATATCATCCCTGGTTAAAATTGGGCAGACTTAAAAATAAAGTGGTAGTTTAAGTACTTTAAGTACATTTTCAGAATAGTATTGTCTTTAAATAATAATAACCAAAATTTCACCATAAAGTGCAGTTTTTCTTCTTAAAAAATAAGTCAGAAACATAAAAGGTAATTTGACCAGCTTACTCTTTAAACTCTGAGTAACATTAGCCAAAATTATTTTGTACATTAGGCTAAAACAGTGTGATCATTGAACATTTTGTAATTAGATGTAATTAGAATTACTAACGGTCACGGAAGTCCAATGATCCCCAGTAAGAGCCACAAAGTCCGCTTTCTGTAATGCATCTAATTTTGCTTGCTTTTCATTGTGCACAAAACCATGCTTTTATCAAGGGCTTGGGTAGTCGAAATGATCAGTCGTAGGAACGCGCTTTATTCGACTCTAACATTTTTGTAGCTGTGATGTGTGCATCAGTTTAATGGATGTACCAGGAAATCATGCATTGACAAAAGTTCCCGCTTTGCTTGGAATTGAAAGTGTGATTAAATGCGTTATTTTTTAACGCGTTATGGAGTACATGCATCGAAGCTTCTCAACTGTGCTTGTGCTAAGAAAGGGAAAATTTGAAAAATAACGTAACATGATTCTGCGTTAACCTAATATTTTTTCATACGTCCCAAACCAAGGAGATGCGAAGGTAAAATGAATCGGGTAACGCGCGTATATACTCAGTACACCCCTCTCGGGAATCGAACCTCGAATGTCGGCGTTAGAGGCAATGACTTACAATTAGCCACAGCGTGTGGCTTGTCTATGCTAAAGTATGTATTGTAGATCGGGCTATATATATACATTTATATATATATACCCGCATATCGCAGTGGAGAAGTAGAAGTTATGAAAAAGAAAAGGGAACATTTTAAAAATAACGTAACATGATTGCCAATATACAGTAATTGTTTTGTGAGTGTTATTGAATGTTGCTGTCATCAAGGATTTGATTATCATTATTTCTTTCAATCAGGCTCGTATTTGTAGGATGTGTTCAAGTTACATTCCGTGTTTGTCAATCGTTGTAAAGATAAGAGGTTTCATTCATCGATTAGTTCCTTACTGCATCAATAAACAGCTCGTCTTCCTTTTTATCTGTGATGTGACAAACTGCATGCACGTTTTTTTACGCTGTCTTCCTTTAGCGGGACATTCACTTTTCCACCGTGTGCTTTGTTTCCGCAGTAGCTGCACTTATGAATATGATTGTATGTATAAGACGCTTCATATTTTTTTGCTGCCTTCTCAATTGTGTAATTCGGTTTTTGTTCAGCACTCTTTGGAACTGTTGCTTTTGTCTGTGCACTGCGTCAGTTCACGTGAGCCGCTTGGTGTTCTTGCATCGAAGGTTCCCAGCTGTACTGGTGCCATCTCGTGTAATGTCAGCTAAGACCCGCACTTAAAAGTTTCTCTCGCAGTTTCGCTGAGTTTGTGCCAAACACCACCCTGACCATCTCATCTTCCTCTGCATAAGCACAGTCCTTCACACGTGAATATTTAGCGGCAGTGTTTGTATTGGATTGCCGCTGATGGACGGCCTTATATGGGCAGGCACTAAATTACAAACGCTAGTGGCAGCCTGTCTATGAACTTAATTTAATATAAACTTACGGTTCACTTTGCCATGTGCTTTGTTTCCGCATATGCATCATTTGCTTCATAATGTTTTTCTGCCTTTTCAATTGTGAAATGGCGTTTTGTGCTTTTCGCTGGAGTTCTTCCTTGTTTTGTACGTACTTACGTAGGAGGTGTGATGATGTCACACGAAACTCTGCCCCCGGCGGCCATCTCCAACTCAAGACTCCATTACATTATATGGGAAAAAATAGCTTCCAGTTATGACCCTTATGCATAGAATTTCGAAATGAAACCTGCCCAACTTTTGTAAGTAAGCTGTAAGGAATAAGCCTGCCAAATTTCAGCCTTCTACCTACACGGGAAGTTGGAGAATTAGTGATGAGTCAGTGAGTGAGTCAGTGAGTGAGTCAGTGAGTGAGTGAGGGCTTTGCCTTTTATTAGTATATATATATATACTATACTACTGTATATATATATACAGTGGAACCTCGGTTTGCAAGCATAATTCGTTCCGGAAACGTGCTTGCAATCCAAAGCACTCGTATATCAAAGCGAATTTCCCATAAGAAATAATGGAAACTCAGATGATTAAGTTCCACAACCCAAAACTATTCATATAAAAATGATTAATACAAAATATAAAGTAAAATACATAATACAAATTAACCTGCACTTTACCTTTAAAAAGAATCATGGCTGGTGTGAGTTTCTAAACTCATGGTGGATTCCACCCAACGGGATGACACACAGAGGAGCGTCCCAAAGCAATGCAGTCTCCCAGCTGTAGCGGTTCGCCGTATAAGCGCATCCAAAAAGATCGCAGCGCCTGTCGTCACTGGGTCATACAAGGAACATTATAAAGATCCCACTACAATATATAACAGCGCTGTTGCTGTTTCAAGCTGAATAAAGCTGGTGTTAAAGTACTGAGACTCAGCTTCGTGTTTTGGGGAGCAAGATGGGGACTTGCACTTCACAGTGCACACACACACACAGTCACAATGCTGTATGCTCCGTACGGATGTTGACTGTATGAGTGAGGCACACAGACTCAGACGGAGAATAGGAGACGATTGCCAGAGAGAGAGAGAGAGAGAGACGCGCTGAGCAAGCGAGTGAGCAAGATAAGGAGAGAGAGACGTGCTGGGCGAGTGAGCGAGCGAGATAAGGAGAGAGAGAGAGAGAGAGACTAGCCGCTGAGCAAGTGAAGTGACAAGATAAGGAGAGAGAGAGAGAGAGACGCGCTGGGCGCAGCGACGAGCGAGATAAGAGAGAGAGAGAGAAAGGAGAGAGAGAGAACCATCAGCTCAGTTGTGATCACATGACGCTCAGCAGACAAAGTGTATCCATACTACTCGTATTGCAAGACATCGCTCGATTATCAAGTCAAAATTTATTAAAAATTTTTGCTTCGTCTTGCAAAACACTCGTGAAACCAAGGTTCCACTATATATATATATATATATATATATATATATATATATATTGTCACAAACTCCACAAAGAGCCATAGCAAGGTTTGGGGCAGCCACCCATATATTATTTTCCTAGCTGCAAATTGCAAATAAATGATAGCACTGATGTGCACAAACTGGAGTTCAAATAAGAACTGATGGAATAGGGGAAAGGTGGAGGCTTTTAAAGGTCAGGGCAGGAAGTGAGATCAAAGGGGCCGGGATTGGAACGGTCTTCAGCCATAGGCTTGAACCTGGACGTGACATCAAGGGGGCCGGAGCCAGCAAGGCCTTCCTCTACAGGTCTGAACCCGGAAGTCATGTCAACAGGGCCTGGTGGAACTTCCCATGAATGGTGTGCAGAAAAGTGAGAAAAAGAGTCCTGGTCAGATTGAATTGCCCTCCTTTAGCTAAAGGGCCCCAATAGTGACAATTCCATGTCTAACCAGGAGGTGCCAGGGTGCACTGAGTTTTTCTCTCAATCCTCTGCAGACCATTCACAGGAAATACCACAGGGGTTCTGGTGCCTGTGATGACATGATTTCCTTCCCCGATGATGTCATTTCCGGTTCTGGGGCTTGATGATGTCACTTCCGGTTCCATTACCCATTGTGAATGATATGTCACATATTTTCAGTAGCAGCTTTTATCTGTTTCTACCACTGGCATCCTTTAGAGTTTGTCCAAGGGACTAGTGTCTTAAGTGATATCTCTTTAATGGGAGCAGGTAGCCAAACCACACCTGTGGGTCCTTGCCAAAATGCGCTTTGGTGTGGCGTAAGAAGAACCATCTTTAAAAGGCAAGAAGGCATGTATTTTAAAAAAAAGAGAAAAAAAAATTGTTTAAGAAGGAGCTGGGAAGGTGAAAGGAAACAAGAAGCTAGGTAGTAAAAACCAAGTAAGACTCTAATGTGAGGACGGTTAGAGCGCTGAAAAGGAGTGCTGGCTAACCAAGGAAGGATCTTCAAAGCACACGCGCTTTACTTTGATTTTATGATGAGGGCTTCTGCCAGCCAGATGTCTATTAGGCGATACACACCCAGGTGAGACGGACTTCAACTTTTAACAAAAGTTTATTAAGCCAGGCTGGTGAGACCGCTTCTTTTACATATATATATACAGTATAGCGAGTCAGTGAAACATATTTGACTTATGTATGCTGGATTTCAGTGGGACTTCCCAGGCGGTATGGTCTATAGACTTAAAACAAAGTTAATATAAAAGGGACTGGGGAATGTGTGGGGATTGTGTGTGTGTCTAATTTATATTTGTATATATATATGTGTATATATAGGTGTATGTAATATAGATCTATTTGTACTGTCTGTAAATAGGGGATATCTCCATTTCTTTTCCTTTCTTTCTTTCTTTCTTTCTTGCTTTTCTGTTTCGCTGTTTCTCTGGGGTATATATATATTATAGAAGAGGGTTTAAGGGGTGGCATATTAATTAGGGTTGTTTAGTTGTTACACATATTTAATAAGGATTGGTTAAAGGTGTGTTTACTGTTTGTTTTATTGATTTGTAATATATATATATTTTTGTTTGTTTAAATAATTGTTGGGGTGGATATTTCCTTTTATAAATTTATAAAGGACATCTCCAGCAGAGGACATCAAATTGGGGCTAAGGTTCTGTCTGTTTCAGTTTCCTAATAGAATTATTTTTCCTAAGAGTAGGAGATTTTTGTGTGTGCTGGGCCTCATCCAACTTAAGAGGAACTCGTTACACGTGATGATATCACTTCCTCTTCCAGACCACATGTCATCAGTTCTGTTTGGACATTGAACCAGACACAACTCCTCCAATAAAATTAACCGTTTGCAGCCAGGGCATAATACTGGAATAATGTTTCCTATCCATTCATGTGACTATATACTATATATATATTATATATAGTATAATATTTTATATAAAATTAGAATATCATGACAAAGTTGATTTATTTCAGTAATTCAATTCAAAAAGTGAAACTTGTATTTTAGATTCATTCATTACACACAGACTGATGTATTTCAAATGTTGATTCCTTTTAATTTTGATGATTATAACTGACAACTAATGAAAGTCCCAAATTCAGTATCTCGGAAAATTCGAATATTGTGAAAAGGTTCAATATTGAAGACACCTGGTGCCACACTCTAATCAGCTAATTAACTCCAAACACCTGCAAAAGCCTTTAAATGGTCTCTCAGTCGAGTTCTGTTGGCTACACAATCCTGGGAAGACTGCTGACTTGACAGTTGTCTAAAAAGACGACCATTGACACCTCAAGCACAAGGAGGGCAAGACACAAGGTCATTGCTAAAGAGGCTGGCTGTTCACAGAGCTCTGTGTCCAAGCCACATTAATAGAAGGCGAAGGAAGGACAAGATGTGGTAGAAAAAGTGCACAAGCAATAGGGATAACCACTTGTACCCTGGAGAGTGAAACAAAACCCATTAAAACTGTGGGGGAGATTCACAAAGAGTGGACTGCAGCTGGAGTCAGTACTTCAAGAACCACCAGGCACAGACGTATGCAAGACATGGGTTTCAGCTGTGCATTCTTATGTCAAGCCATCTTGAACAGAGACAGCGTCAGAAGCATCTCGACTGGACTGCTGCTGAGTGGTCCAAAGTTATGTTCTCTAATGAAAGTAAATTTTGCATTTCCTTTGGAAATCAAAGTCCCAGAGTCTGGAGGAAGAGAGGAGAGGCACAGAATCCACGTTGCTTGAGGTCCCTTGTACAGTTTCCACAGTCAGTGATGGTTTGGGGTGCCATGTCATCTGCTAGTGTTGGTCCATTGTGTTTCTGAGGTCAAGGCAGGCTCCACCAGGAAGTTTTAGAGCACTTCTAGTGCTGGGACTTTAGAGGAGATTTTGTGTGTCATGGGGGGGTCCTTCTCCAACTTGAGGAACTCGTTACCAAGTCATTGTCATCCCGATAAATCATGGGCCAGTAAATCTTTCCCA
>NC_053155.1:321969055-321985908 GCF_016835505.1 Polypterus senegalus | reverse complement strand
ATCCCCGGGGCCAGGCCGAAACCGCGCGTGCGCTGTAAGCTGTGCCGACCTTCTAAAGGCGCATAAACTTCTGCCTTAATTTAAAGTAAGCACTTTCTCCATTTTTTTCCCCCTTTCCTCGAACCAACTTCTGAATCGGGATCCCTTTACTAACGCGGAAAACTAATACTCTGACGCTTTGACTTTTTTCCCTTTAGATTAATGAGGCGATAGCGGTGCAATACAAACAATCTATCGGCGGTTAATGGCAATGCTGTCCCCAAAAAGTCTACACGGACCGCTGTGACACTCCGCCAAACTAATATTCAACGAGACGTCTTTCTACACTATATATATGAAAAAGGTAAGTTTCCTTTTTGTACCTTTCCTCATACAAAGCCTCCTTTCTTTACCCAGCGGGGGGTAACTAATTTGTTACTTCGGGTTAATGCAGTGGGCAAAATCCCAAATTCCTCAAAGCGAAAATGCGTGCTTTTGATTAGAGCGAAACTTTCAATTTCATGACTGTAGCTGCAATTGGGGCTACTTTAGGTAAATTGAATTTCAAGGGCAAAATCTATGGTAGACAGTGACACAGATGATATCTAAAGTGACTCTGACCTTCCAGTCTGGAGTTGGAAGACAGGTTCATTTCTGGGGGAAATTCAACATCCTAAACTGCTGCAGCTACAGTAGAATATAATACTGCCTGGCCGTCTAGCAGAAAATGCAAATACAAATAAATGTGATATATAATTGATATAGGCTATCAAAATTTGACATAATTATTCAATAACCTTCATTCCTGAAAATGTGCGCACTTGTGGGGCTAAGCAAGGCTGGGTTTGATGGTTTGGTGGGTTGGTGTGATTTTCAGTACCCCCTTTAAATTTTTAATTTTTGTTTATGTAGGTGAAATCAGTTCACCTGATATTGATCATAACCCATCCATGTAGAACAATTATCTTTGTATATTTCTCAAATGTTTACCTTTAAATTTTTACTGTGTATATCTTCCATAGTTTTCATGACCTTACAGTGCAAATGTAATAACATTTAATTACAACACACTATTTCTAAGTATAGATTAACAATTGCAATTATTTTTATTATACATGAGGATTTTCTTTCCTTGGCCTGTTCTTTTGTCAGAGGAATGCCCAGCTGCAAGTTGTTTTGGAGAGTGAGATGTTAATTGTTGGAGTGCCACCATTAACAGGCAATCAGTGAAACACAAAACAACAACAATTGCTGCAATAGTTCATTGATCTTTTCCTTTCACTGCAAAACCTTAAACCCTAGGTCA
Source organism: Polypterus senegalus (assembly GCF_016835505.1). Taxonomy (NCBI): domain Eukaryota; kingdom Metazoa; phylum Chordata; class Cladistia; order Polypteriformes; family Polypteridae; genus Polypterus; species Polypterus senegalus. The sequence continues at coordinate 321,984,623 of NC_053155.1, read as the reverse complement.
TTCTTCTTAGTATCATACTTTGAGCGTGGTTTGATCTGGGGGTTATACAAGGTTCAAATGTCATTGTCTAGAATTAAGTCAATTGTGTGCTATGGCCCAACCTGCAAACCCGCCACAAAACCATTCTAGCCCTAGAAAGATTAAGACCACAGAAACCATATTTGAGGTAAAACAGTTGTTCCTCTGCAAGTTAACACTTGCAGGTGTTCTGATAAGTAATTACGGAGTTTTGAATCACTGAGCAACTGAACTAATGACCAACAGGTCCAGCTTGGTTTCCCCCTCCTCCAATCAATTAGGTTTCCCCTTTCGATGGACTGTTTGCAGCTGCCCTGCTTGTGCACTCTCAACAAGGTTGTTCCTATCAACCTGTGAAGTGGTCTGAGCTTTTGACAAAACCGTAATGGCACTGGTGCTTTATAAACTTTACATGTTTTAAAATGTATTTTAAAGGATCCATTATTTTAATTTATATTTTCTGTAGGTTTAAAAGGATAAATTTAGTAGGTCCAACACCCATGCTACAAGAACAGAAATCTGCAAAGTTGGCCCAGGAGGGCTTAATGTTACAAGTTTCTTCATTTCTTAATGAACAGTCAATTTACTATTGAAGCACTTATTTAAAGCATTTGTTTTTCATTTAAATTCTCACTTTTAAAGGGATTACATTAGTTTGCCTTTTACACTATAATGGACAGTTGCAAACTATTTAATTCCCTTTATTTTTAAGATTTAAACATCAAACAAACAGTTCTCCATCTGACTTAATTCGGTTACATCTTGTATATTCATCTTAATATCGGGAAATTTTGGGGAAAGAGAGGGAAAAAGTGAGGATTGCGAACTGCTCATCTGTGAGTCAAAGTCATTGGGGAAATTTTCCCTTGGAAGGAAGAATTTACAATATAAATTTTTGACATGAAATTTAACCTAAAAATTATAAGGTTAAACAAGATATGTTATTGGCAAGATGGGTTTCTGATTAAGTAACAGGGGAAATGAAAATGAAAACCTGCTCGCAACCCTTCAGGCCGCAGAGACCCCTGCAGGAAGACTATAAATCCATAGAAGTGGTTTAAAAATTACTAGAGAATCAAAATAAGACATTTTGAAGATTTTCAAAGATTTAGTGAAAATATTAGATCCTATCCCTGCTGTTTGGAACATTTTAGTGAAGAAGCATCAAAATGTGCCAAAATATTTTCAAAAAATAATGAACAGATACAGGAAAACGGTGTTCATTATATAAACCCTTCTTTCATTTTTCCAAAAGCCACGTTTATTTTGAAGGAGTATAAATGGGTCTGTCTACAGGATCTCAAACCAAAGGAAAGTGAAAAATCTCCAAAATGGAAGTTGCCTGCTGAGTCAATGTTCATCTTTGCCCCTCTTTAAACTCTTTTAGGGATGTCGAGTTTTGGAAAGCAGGAGGTTGAGGCGAATGGACTAGAAACGACATCAGGAAAGGGCATAATCACTAAAGCCGTTCACTGCCGTCAAGGCATTCCCTCTGTGCTTGGAGGAAGGGACTGTGACTGGACTAATCCTTGTGTGTCCATGAGTTGAGGAAAGCAATGGCAAGATGGCATCGACATGTGAAAAGGGCCAGGAGTGCAGAAAACCTCGGCAACCCAATGTTTTGCGCTTATCGCGGGTGGATTGATTTTGGAATCGGTTTTATTGACGTGTCGGAGTTGAGAAAGAGGTTTAGAAGGCATATGATCAACACAGCTGATGCGGCGCCATGATTTCCCAAAGGGCGGCATGCGCTGTTGGAGCGACAGATCCGTGCTGTGCTTCAGGCCCTCTCCTGATGCGTTTTCTAATACATAGGCCAGAGATAAGCAGGTAGGAAAGAAATTTTTTGTAATTTTGGGTTTCGTTTAAGTAGTATTCTTGTTTTTCAAAGTGTTTTTAAAAATGTTGTTTTGGAAAAATATTCAGCCCCTGGGATGAAACAAAAATAATTAGCCAAAAAAGTTAATTTAAAAGGTTCATTATGCTTTGCATTATTATCGTACAATACAATTGTTCAGCAGTCATATGATGAGAGAGTAAGTCAAATGAAAGGGACCATGACTGAAAACTTCTTTCTAGCATTGTGCAGTGGCTTTAGAAGCCTTGCTGAGCTCTTACTTGTATTTATTGCATTGTAGGTTAATTTAAAGCTTATGTGTCTTTTAAACTTTGGTTAAATTTAGATTTTGCATTTTGCCAATGCTGGGGTTTGTGTTTTGGCTTCAGCACTCCCTGTTTTCCCCGTTTTGGTTCTGCATAACATACCATTATGCTTATCTACCTGCTCATGGTTGGAGTTTCCCTCTTGCCCAATTAAAACAGTTTACTATAAATCACTCAACGTTATTGGCTATGTGACCAAGTGTTCTTAAACTTTCTTTGGATTAACCCTAAAATCTGAGAAAGCTATGGACCTGCCCATATAAATTACTAGTCACTGATGAAATGGTCACAGTATACAGTAGCCCTGTGAGAACAAGTAATATGTTGGAACACGAAATTTCTCCAAAATTTTTAGCCTTTTTGTTATCCCTGTAGAAGCACAAACAATCATGGGGCCCTTGTGATGGTGAGTAACCCGGGCGTTGTCATTCTCTGTTTGAAGCTGATGCCTGTTGATTATCTTCAGATCACCACATTCCCATTATCATGGGTAGTACTTCAAGTGTTTACTGAGTTTCTCATGTTTTTTTGTTCTTCTGCCCCTGCACCTTCTAAGGCTTTCAATGAACCTAAGCACTGGAAAAGTTTAAGACGAAAGGAAGGGTTTTTCTCCCAGAACTTAAAGTTATGCGCAGTAGCCACCGAGCTGTAAATCTTGCTTGCTGTTCAGATTATCTTAACAGTTACATTTAAACTTTTCAATCAATATCATTCATTATTGGCGTCCCCATCTTTATTTTATTTTATTAAATTAAATTATTACATATTACCCTCTTATACCAAAGAACAACAGCTTAAAGAAATCGTTCGAAGATTGGGTACATTAATGGCATTTCAAAATTTTCTGAGACATAGAGTACAGTACTGACAATATCACGGGTTTACCTTACATTCTTTAGGGTAATATATTTAGGCTGAGTTTGAAATTAAATTAAGTGTTTTGGGGCATATTTAGGTTTAAATTATAAAAATAGGCATTTATAGGGTTTTTCTTGTTCTATTCGTTTTGCATAAAAGGGGTACTAGGAGGTAAACATAGTCAAGCCCTGTAAACTGGGGGCCTGAGGCTTTTCTGTGGGGTACAAGTATGGATGTTCAGCATGCACTAATAATAAAGAAGAATTTATCTGATGGGACTGGAAAGATACCTCTAAGTTTTTGCATTGAGGCAGTGGCAGCAAAGCTAAAGAAGGGCAAACAGCATATTCCACCACACCAAACCTCTATATTACCTCTCTCTATCCATCACTAAATATCACATTTTTTTGAGGTCTAAATATCATATACTAATACCACAGCATCCTACTGGTTTTGCCACAAGACAACCAGAATGTGCAGGGTTCTGGACAATTACCTACTTCTCTACCTTCTTTTGCATCTGCCAAAAGAGATGAAATTGATTTTTATGACAGGCTTCTTCCATGTTTGTAATTTATTTAGAATATTTTATACATAACATAAAAATTGAAAAAATTCGTATATTATAAAATACTAGAAAAAATCCCTGCATTACGTGATGAAATACTGCCTTAACATTTTATTAAGAAAAAATTAAACCTTTTTAAACTGAGAAATATACCAATAATTATTTGTTAAGGATCTCTTTATACCACAGTACAGTTGGCCATTGAACAATAATCTTTTTTCCCAAATCTCACAGCTTGGATTGCTGCTGACATTGGGTTTTTGAGTTTCATGATTTGTTTCAAGGGGGCCCGGTGGCGCGAGTGGTGGCGCTGCTGCCCGGGTTAGGAGACCGGGTTCGTTTCACGGGTCCTCCCTGCGTGGTTATGTTCTCCCGTGTCTGCGTGGGTTTCCTCAGCATTCGGTTTCTCCACAACCCAAAGACATGCAGGTTAGGTGGATTGGCGATTCTAAATTGGCCTTGGTGTGTGGGTGTGTTTGTGTGTCCTGCGGTGGGTTGGCACCCTGCCCAGGATTGGTTCCTGCCTTGTGCCCTGTGTTGGCTGGGATTGGCTCCAGCAGACCCCGTGACCCTGTATTTGGATTCAGCGGGTTAGAAAATGGTTGGAAGGATGGATTTTTTTCCCAATTACAACGGTATTTGTAGGACTTGTGTTGAAGAGACATTCGACATCTGCCCAGCATTGTAAGTAAACAACTGGTTTCATCGATAAGCTCACACCCATTTTTTGAGATTTTAAAACATTGATAAACATAAAAGTGTCCCTCTGAAATCGTCACCTGTCAATCTAAGATGTTTAAGAGTGTAAAGGTCAAAGGTGTAAAATATTTGGCCATTCGGTACACTTAAAGCAACAACTGAACAAATTCAGGCAGCCATCAACTCACATGCAGATGCATAGGTGAAGGGCTTAAGCATTTCACTCTTATAGTGCTCCTGTTAGTACAATTATCTTCTGTCCGTCATCAGCCCCACCTTGAACTGCCCCCAGTCATTCAATACATAAGACACAATGTTCCTCGGATATCAAGAGTCAGCCTGATAGGGCCCGTGCAATATGTAACAAAGAGAGAATGGAAAAGGCAGGGTGCCATCTCTGGGCATGGAAACCACTCTGGTAAGTAAAGTTCTTTGATGATGATGATCACCTCGATGAACATGTTAATGGGGAACGGTTGGAATGATAAAGGAAATGGGCACCTGAACAATGTAAAGTAAGTCTAAAATACCTAAACAATAACTAAAATTTCGTAATAAATGAACAATAAAACAGCAAAAGAAGCCATGGATTAAATAAAAGGCTGTAGTTATCAGCGGGGAGGCGTGAATCCTGTAAGAAAAGAAGGAAAGGAATGTAGAGAATGGGCGGCGGAGGGTTATATAGCGGCAGCCAACAGCGTGGGAGGGTGTTGGGATGGGGGACTACGCTGCCTCACCACGGTGACCGAGCTGCAAGCTATGGCGTATATATGTCGTAAGTAAGTTCAGTTAGCGTTGGGAACCTGCATACCAAATTTCTTGAAGAGCGGGCCCATAAGTAACAAAGACTGTTCAAAAGTTCAATATGGCGCTGACAGTGGCGTCATACCCCCCGAAATAAAATGCGTACATTGGTTTGGTTGGTGCAGGAAGCCACCTTTAAATTTCGTGAAGATGGGGCCATAAATAAAAAAGTTCAACATGGCGACGTTGTTGGCCGTTTACCCGTTATGACCGTTACGTGTAAATTTCAAAATGAAACCTGCTTAACATTTACGTAAACTGTAAGGAATAAGCCTGCCAAATTTCAGCCTTCTGCCTAACGGGGAAATTGGAAAATTAGTGGAGTCAGTGGTGAGTCAGTGAGGGCTTTGCCTTTTATTGAAATATAGATAATTGTGATAAGCCAAGTTCAGAGGCCGTAAATAATGCAAATAAAGAGACAGCCGCGGCTTATCATGAACATTGGAACAAAAATGTAAAAGAAATTAAACTTTCATTTACCAGTTTTAGCACTACACAGATTAACATGGCAGCATTTCAAAGTTTTAGCCACAGTTTAAACGGGATTTTTGTAGGGCTTCCTGGTGCTCAAGAAGCAAAGCTGTGGGGCTTAAATTTCCAACAGCAAGGCCCCATCTAAGGCAGTTTTTGAGCACCCTCCCCGGTTTTGGCGACCAAGTGCAGAGTGCCTTCTCTGCTGAAGGAGAAGGGGTTAAGTGGTATTTAAAATCAGAGGAACAGGTCTGAAGGATACAAAAGCTCAGTTTAAAAGTAGCTGGCAAAAAAGGGGGTTCACCGTGTGGCAAAGTATAGAAGTGAGAGCAGGAGAAAGTAAATAGAACTTACTTAACAGAGGGTGACTGTGAAACCGAAGTCATCAAGACAAGCGTTACTGCGTGTTTGGCGTGAAAGAGCAAGAACATTTAAATAGGGTGGACTGTACCAGAGCAGGTGCTGAGGAATGGTGCATATCGGCGTGTCTGATTATTGGAAATCCCCTGAAGCGTAAAGGTGGATTGGATGTTCAAAGGGGGTTTCGATATATAACCAGGGTCTGAGCGAAGTAGTCTTTGACCAGGTCTAAAAGCCTTAATGTAGATCTTCTGCTAATTTATTTAACTGAGTAGTGGAATCACGTACTGTTCTTTTTATATACTAGATGCTTGGTTTTTTTCATTTTGTTTTTATTTTTTTTTTGTCCTTTTTTATCCCTTTGTTGGCTGGGATGGTGATTGGAAGAGGTTTTTTTTTTTTGGTTTCACTTTTGATTTGGGAAAACCCCTGTAAATATTATAACACCTGCACTGATTTTCTTTTGGAAACATCTTTGCGTTTGACTGTGTACATTTTTTGCAGACATTTCTTTGTAAAATACACTGATGGAATAAAACAGATTCCCAATTTTGAATAGTTTTTTTTTTAGTCTGAGGGGCCTTAACCCAGTGTCACAATAATAAATACATGATTAATTAGTTATTTTTTCCCGTTTGTATGCACACATAAAAACTATAAACAAAAAGGGAAAATGCATGGAGTATTTAATGATATAAATACTGGGAAGAAGAAAAAATTATTTGGTTCCACATGATGCCTTTCTGATGAATCAGACAACATCAAAAACAGTGTTGTACTTTTCCACCATGTGGGGAAAATAGGCCCTGATATTTATTAAAATACTCTGTCTCTTTGGGCCTTTACAAAAATATACTTGACCTTAGGGGTTTTGGTAACAACTAGTTTGGGAACTGCAAAAATGGATCAATTACTTATTTATTCTTATTCCAACAAGTCATTCACAAAGCTTCTTTTGGTCTTAATTGTGCTTACACAGCATCAATAAATAGTTAATTTATTACTGTGGGTGATGCATTTTATATACTGGTGAAATTTCTTGTGAATTCCAAGGCTTACAGCTCCTATTGTATATTGAAACATGCAATATCAAGAGACAATATTTTCACTAAGGCACCCCTTACCATTCCAAAGTGAAAATGTTTTAGTGACCATATTGCACAGATGAATAACTATTATATTAATGATATTTAGTGTTATTAATGAAAAGGCATTTGTTAATATCATAAGTAAAATAAGTGATGGATCACTTTTGCAATACCTTAAATAAAAGTGTTACCAGGGTTTCTGTCATAGATCTTCCACTGTAATGCTGGGAAAAGTTCTCTTTAGGGTTCATAAATGGGGAAACATGAATGACATAAAAGATTATTTTACTGTGAGTTTTGAGATAACTGATTATGGTGGACAGTGGGACGGGAATGATTTTACAAAATATAATATAAATGTACTTTGGCCTACCTAGTTGTTGAAATTTGTGTTACTTTTAGGGCTTCAAAACCAGTGAGTAGATGGGCAGTATTATAGGGGCCAAAGGGAGCATAATGGTAGTTCTGCATACATAATTCAGTTTTCTCAGTAGCCCAAAATTTGTACAATGAATGAGTGTCCAATGATGTTTTATTCTTTGTCCGTCTGCTTTCCCAGACTGAGTTTAGTTTTTTAATTTTTGAAATTCTATACTGTTTATGTTGTGTTTTGATTAAAAAACGAAATATTCTCTAAAATTACAATCTTGTTATTGTTTCATAAAATATTTTACCTACAACAAACTTCATCTAGAAATGGAGTCTACCTGTTTCACAGTGTGGTGATAATCATATAATAATCTAATATTATACTGCACAGTTTAAATGAATCTTTACGAATGAGCTTTTGAATGAGCCTATGATTTTTCAAATATAATACAATATCTGTATTAGCATCATCCTCTTTCTGTTTCATTGGGAAAATTTAATCAAGGCTCAACAATCGACATAGATGATTTCTGAGGCTTGTCATTTTTCTCAGATGTTCCACTGCTAGATCTGAATATGATATTGAATCAGGGATATCATCTGACCCACCAATGTGGTGACAGGAATGGTTTAAAATTTCCAGTGGTTGTCTTATCTGCTCTATGAAAAAAAGTTGCATTAGGAAAAGGAGGTTAAGAGATTATAATGGTTTCACATTATTATTGTTTTGAAGTCTTCTTCTTCTTTCAACTGTTTCCTGTTAGGGGTTGCCACAGAGGATCATCTTGTTCTATATCTTCCTGTCCTCTACATCTTGCTCTACGCACCTATCACCTATGTCTTCTCTCACCCATATCCAGAAATGTTCTCTTATGCCTTCCCTCTTGCCTGGCAGCTCTTTTTTTTAAGCATCTTCTCAATATACTCCCGCATCTTTCCTCTGCACATGCAAACCAACAAAACTCACCTCTCTGACTTTGTTTTTCCCAAACCCTCCAACCTGAGCCAACACTCCCAATGTACTAATTTCTAATCCTGTCCATCCTCATCCACCCATTCAAATCTTGGCATCTTTAACTCTGCCACCTCAGCTATTTCCTGCTTTCTGGTCAGTGCCACCATCTCAACCCATATAACATAGCTGGTCTCACCCACCCTCCTGTAGACCTTCCCTTTCACTCTTGCTGATAACCGTCTGTCACAAATTACTCTTGATACTCTGCTCCACCCATTTCCACCCCCCTGCACTTTTCTTTTCAACTCTCTTCCCCAGTCCAGTATTATTATTTTGAAATACTGTGGGAAAAACTTGGCAACGTGATTAAATACTATGCTAACTGACTACAACTGCAGATGCAGTATAATGCTCTACTATAATAGACAGTTTCCTACAATAAAATACTGTAGTCAATACATAAAATATTGATATGATTTGCAACAACATAAAAGTACAGTTATATTTTTATATTTCCATAGCTGGAGAATCACTGTACAGAATTCAAAAATTGTCATAGGGTACTGTAGTTTAATACCTTTTATTTAATTCTTAAATTTTTGAAGAATTGAGTACATGGTGAAATGTTTTAAATTATGCATCTTGCCTCATTTTTCAAATTATAATCAAGTACATTGACTATCATGCTAGCACAGATATCATTTCAGATAAAGCTGCTGTTCTTTCTTCTCCTTTTACTCTGTCTCTCATTCTTATACTACCTTTCAATCTATTTTTTGAACATTAATTCAGTCGTTTAAAATGGATTCATGTTTGAAAAATTAGAATGAAATATGTTCACTGGAGGATGGAGTGTTGTTTTATGATTAGAGCTCATTATTATAAACTGCTGTGTTTCCATGCAGAAGAAATAATAAAACTTGCAGTCTGTGTTTTCTTTTTTTAGTCCTTATAGTCAGATATTTCATTTTTACTTCCCATGTTACATTTTAAACTTTTTTAAAAATTTTTTGTATAAAACTATAATTTCCAGCAAATACAAAAATAACATCATATTCCCTTGACAAGTCTGGACATAATATTATTTATTTAAAAAATGCTTTCTTAGACTATTAGGATTATTTTGATGCTACATCAAAAATTTTTGTTTTAAATTTACAGAAATGTATTACTACAGTCTAAATTATGTATACATATTAAAATATTTAGAGTTCTATACTTATAATTAAATTAATGCATTAGTTCTATATACATAACCTAAATAAATAACAGAACTATTAAGAATATTTTTGAATAAATTGACCAAAAGATGAAATTTTACAGTTCCATTAATACAACAAAAAAAGTGCTATGGTTTTGCTCTGTAAACCTTGTCTTGTCTAAGTTCAACATCTGTTGCTGCATTTTATTATTTTTTGTACAGCTGCAACCTAACGTTAAAGCTGTTCAGCCTTCCAATTTAACTGTTAATCACTGCACTCTTAGTTAATCTTCAGTATTTCTGTTTAGATTTTAAATGCATTGCTTAATATAGATGTGTATGTTTAAATATATGTATTACAATTCTAATTCAGTTTAGACCTTATCAACTTATTTTTTTAGTTAAATGAAGTATCTCCATAGCTTTCTCATGTAACAATGTGCTACTGCTAAATTTAGCCTTGACTGGGGCCCTTTACACAATTACTAAATAAATATTTCCATAATAAGTAGTAATCTTCTGTAATATGATGAGGGTCAACTGAAAGTTAGAAATGTTGATCAAAAAACCACATTATAGAACTTGATGCAGTGACCCAAAAACATGTGGACACAGCTGGCAAATGTCATGTGTCACATCACTAGCAGCTGCCAGCTGGCATGCCTACAAAAGAAGGACCCAACCAAACAATTACTTTTTTTCATAACACTAAATTAACTTTCCAAAACCACCCTGAATGAGAATGATTCCACTCTGTTTAGGAACATTTTAATCACCTGTCAGGCCATGCTAACCTAAACAAAAATGTATCTTTGTCATTCTGTTTTGGATACTGTATTTTTACATTTTCAAAATACAAATACTTCAAAGATAATATATAAATGGGTTGTTTTTTATGCAAAACACAATTAATTTGTTTGCCTTATTTTATTTCTGCCCCTGCCTAAAAGGAACCAAAAATAATTCTTTTTAAATTAATTTTACCCTTTGCCTTTATAAAAATCACATTTTCACAGAATAACTACATAAAGCTCTGCATTTTCCAACTCTGTGTTAAAAAGGGAAAAATATATTGCCATTGATTGACTCCACTTTTCTATGTCTTTGATAAAATACGAAGCTATGAAACTTAGTATGCTAGCCTGGAGGCATGTTTTTTATGCTTAAATGATTAGTTGGAAAATATATTTTTGAGGTAACTTTTTAATTGTAAGTTTAAGGGTACAGATACAGTGTATCTGAATTATCTGAAAGACAGCATAATTAGTAATATCATTGCAATAATTCTACATCTTGTTTTATAAAAAATTGATTTCAATGAAAAGCTAATGCAAAGATGTTAATAAAGCATTTTTTTTCAGATGTCAGAAGAACAACCTTTTTATATACCACATTTTCATATTAAATGTTTGCTGAAAATGCTTTGCAAGGAGTTAAAAAAAAAGTTATTTTCAGTTTTGTGGGCTCACCAAGAGAAGCTAATTGAGCATAGGCTAAACTGAATTCCCAAATTTTAAAATAAGTAGTTAGGAATAGAAATCATATGTCTTTATGCACATTCATTATGTAATTAGTATTTTGTAAACTTGTAATACATTTGCCTGTGAACTTTTGCAGTACTCTGGCCCGGGCCCCAGTAAAAGAGCTATACCAAAATAAAAATGAAACTGAATGTGAAACTCAGAACTAAGTTGCTAGCCTACCTGGCTTTTTAAATTAGCCAAAATAAGTTAAAGGCGTTTATTTTTTGTGTGAAGCTAAAAAAAAATTAGTAAAAACTCACAATTTCTTTTTCCCCAAGTGGTGTAAGGACATCAAAGACCACATCTGTTAAAGAATTTCCCATTACCCTCACAATATTTACCATTTGGCAGGGTTTCAGAGAAAATGTGTGTGCAGCATGGTTTTAAAGACAGGCAATGGACGATACAAGAGGAAATAGAAACCTTAAAACTTAGGTATCTTGGAATTTTCAATCAACAAAGCAAAATTTATGATCAAGAGGTCAGAAAATGTCAAAGTTATAACAATATTTAAAATTTAGTTAAAACAATTACAAACTTAGGGATTCGTATCATACCCTAATGAGGGATGGATAAAAACTCTGCAAAGCAGCTGAGATATTACAAATGAATTACATCCTCATTGTGGAGGGTAAAACACTGTGTTCAGCTGATTCTTTTCAAATCTCATACATAAGAACCATGAACAACTGGTTTAATTTAGAGTTTTGTTTTTTAATCATACTGAAATTACCAAGAGTTGTGGTTTCACTGTTGGATTTCCAATTCTGCTTTTCATTCTCAATGGATGCTGATATTTGAATAATGTACACTATGTTTCAATACATTCTGCATTTATCTTTCCTTATACTGTAATTCTGTGTACATTTTATTACTGTCAATAAGTTCCATTCAATTATATTTTTTGGTTGCTTTTGAATATGATTGATATTGTTCCGATACTAAACACAGTAGTCCACCTGATCCTCTGTTGGAATATTGAGTGAATGAATGATCACTCTACTAGTAGAAAGTGGAGAACATAGTGGACTATTTGCCATTGTCACTCCGCATGATTGGGGGACAACTAAAGGGCTTGAATAAAAGTAATTCCACACCTGACCAGGAGGTGGCGAAGTGCCCCTGATTCTCTCTCCAATTCCTTGCAGACCATTCTTGGAAGTCCCTCCGGTTCCGGGCTACTAATGACATCACTGCTGGTTACAGCCCTGATGACATCACTTCATCTACTTGCATTTAAAGGCCACCATTTTAAGGCAGCAAGTCAGTTCTGTTTTGGACTCAGTTGTGTGAACATGTCTTTTTGATTAATTTTGCAGCTGGGAAATATTATAGGGTGGCTGCCCAGACCTTTCCAATGTCTCTTTGTTGTTCTTGTGACACCATATACTCTAAATTAATACTTATATACAGTATTTAAATGTACAAAAAATAGTTTGAGTTTTTTTGCACCTTTAGAGACAACTGCTTTATTCAACATTGTAACTTTTAAGTAGACATTTACAGTCTAATGTGGACCAAGCTCAGACACCAGTTGTACAGAGATTGAACAGCCCTTATCAGGGGTCCGGTAGCCCCATACTCCCAGAGCACCCCACAGGATTCCCGAGGGACATGGTCGAATGCCTTTCCAAGTCCACAAAACACATGTAGACTGGTTGGCAAACTCCCATGCACCCTCAGGACCCTACCAAGAGTGTACAGCTGGTCCACTGTTGCTGACTAGGAAAAAAACCTTACTGTTCCTTCTGAATCAGAGGTTAGACTATCTGATGGACACTCCCCTCCAGGACCCCCGAATAGACTTTTCCAGGGAGGCTGAGGAGTGTGATCCCTCTGTAGTTGGAACACAACCTCCGGTCCCCGTTCTTACAGAGGGGACCACCCCCATCTGCCAATCCAGGGCATTGTCCCCAATGTCCATGTGATGATGCAGAGGCGTGTCAACCAAGACAGTCCTACAACATCCAGGGCCCTGCCCCCAAGGAGTTTTTGACCACCTCAGTGACCTCAGTCCCAGAGATGGGAAAGCCCACCTCCAACTCCCCAGGCTCTGCTTCCTTACTGGAAGGCATGTTAGTGGGATTGAGGAGGTCTTCGAAGTACTCCCGCCACTGACCCACAACATCCCAAGTTGAGGTCAGCAGTGTCATCCCACCATACACCGTGTTGACACTGCCCACTTTCCCCCCCTGAGATGCGGATGGTGGACCAGAACTCCTCAAAGCCGTCCGGAAATCGGATTTTTCCATGGCCCAAACTCCTCCCACCACGAGTTTTGCCTCAGCAACCACTGAAGCCGCATTCTGAATAGCCTGCCAGTACCTATTAGCTGCCACGGAGTCCCACAAGACAAAAGGGTCCTGTAAGACTCCTCCTTCAGCTTAAAGGCATCCCTCACCACCAGTGTCCACCAATGGGTTGGGATTGCGCTCACGAAGGCACCAACCACCATACTGCCACAGCTCCTGTCAGCCGCCTCAACAATAGAGCACGCAAGGGTGGCCCATTCAGACTCAATGTCCTCCAACCTCCCTCGGGACGTAGTCAAAATTCTGCAAAGCTACTTCTGACAGGGGGCTCTGCCAGATATTCTAGCAGACCCTCACTACGTTTGGGCCTACCAGGCCTGACCGGCATCCTCCCCCACCATCGAACCCAACTCACCACCAGGTGGTGATCAGTTGACAGCTCTGCTCCTCTCTTTGTCCAGTGTCCAAGACACGCCACAAGTCCAACGACCCCGACCACAAGGTCGATCATTGACTCAAGCCTAGGGTGTCCTGGTGCCAGGTGCACATATGGACACCTATGCCTAAACATGGTGTTTGCTATGGACAATCTGTGGCGTGCACAGAAGTCTAATAACAAAACACCACTCGGGTTCAGATCTGGGGGCCATTCCTCCCAATCACGCCTTCCAGGTCTCACTGTCATTGCCACGTGAACATTGAAGTCTCCCAGCAGAACGAGGGAGTCCCAGCAGGTGTGCATTCTACAACAACAACAAAACATTTATTTATATAGCACATTTTCACTACAAACAGTAGCTCAAAGTGCTTTACATAATAAGAATGGAAAAATAAAAGACACAATAAGAAAATAAAATAAGTCAACATTAATTAACATAGAATAAGAGTAAGGTCCAATGGCCAGGGTGGACAGAAAAAAAAAAAAAAACTCCAGACGGCTGGAGAAAAAATAAAATCTGTAGGGATTCCAGACCATTAGACTGCCCAGTCCCCTCTGGGCATTCTACCTAACATAAATTAAACAGTCCTCTTTGGACATAGGGTTCTCACGGAAGGACTTGAAAATGATGGTCGCGTAGACTTCTGCCTTTTAATCCATCCATCATTGTTGGAGCATCATGATGCTTTGAGTAGGTGGAGGTGGCGCAGGCCACCACCACAAAAAACCGGAAAGAAACAGAAGAGAGTAGGGGTCAGTACGGATTTTAGAGCCACCATGAATAGTTATTATGATGAATTGAACATACAGAGTATCAGGATTAAGTTATAAAAGGCCATGTTAAAGTAATATGTTTTCAGCAGTGTTTTAAAGTGCTCTACTGTACTAGCCTGGCAAATTCCTATTGGCAGGCGATTCCAGATTTTAGGTGCATAGCAGCAGAAGGCCGACTCGCCACTTCTTTTAAGCTTTGTTCTTGGAATTCTAAGGAGACACTCATTTGAGGATCTAAGGTTATGATTTGGAATATAAGGTGTCAGACATTCCGATATATAAGATGGAGTGAGATTATTTAAGGCTTTATAAACCATAAGCAGAATTTTAAAATCAGTTCTGAATGACACATGCTTAGCCAGTGTAGTGACATCAAAACTGGAAAATGTGTTAGGATTTTCTTTTCTAGTTAGGATTCTAGCAGCTGCATTCTGCACTAGTTGCAAACGATTTATGTCTTTTTTGGGTAGTCCTGAGAGGAGTGCGTTACAGTAATCTAGTCGACTGAAAACAAACGTGTGAACTAATTTCTCAGCAACTTTCAGTGATATAAGAGGTCTAACTTTGCTGTGATTCTTAGGTGAAAAATGCTGTCTTAGTGATCTGATTAATATGCGATTTAAAATTCAGATTACAGTCAACAATTACCCCTAAGCTTTTTACCTCCGTCTTGACTTTTAATCCTAATGTATCCAGTTTATTTCTAACTAGCAAAATAACGCGCCCGGCAGAGAGTAGTGTGTTAAAGAAGTTATAAAAAGAAAGAAACATTTAAAAAAAGTAACATGATTGTCAATGTAAGTGTTTTGTCACTGTTATGAGTGTTGCAGGGCTCGCTAAAATTTCAAAATCCCTGGTAGCCCTTCGGGCAGGCACTCTTCAGTTTTTGGTAGCCCAAAATAAATTTAGAGCCCAATAAAAAAAAATTTTTTAATGTATAAATTTAGGAAATAAAAAATCAATCAAAAATTTTTAAAACACAAATTAAACAACTGTTTTTAAAAAAAAAAATCATCAACTCCCAAA
>NC_053155.1:321934881-321968555 GCF_016835505.1 Polypterus senegalus | reverse complement strand
CTGGGAAAGGAACACAGCATTTCAGAAAAGAACATCATACCAACAGTAAAATATAGTGTGGTAGTGTGATGGTCTGGGGTTGTTTTGCTGCTTCAGGACCTGGAAGACTTGCTGTGATAGATGGAACCATGAATTCTACTGTCTACCAAAAAATCCTGAAGGAGAATGTCCGGCCATCTGTTCGTCAACTCAAGCTGAAGCGCTCTTGGGTGCTGCAACAGGACAATGACCCAAAACACACCAGCAAATCCACCTCTGAATGGCTGAAGAAAAACAAAATGAAGACTTTGGAGTGGCCTAGTCAAAGTCCTGACCTGAATCCAATTGAGATGCTATGGCATGACCTTAAAAAGGCAGTTCATGCTAGAAACCCCTCAAATAAAGCTGAATTACAACAATTCTGCAAAGATGAGTGGGCCAAAATTCCTCCAGAGCGCTGTAAAAGACTCATTGCAAGTTATCGCAAACGCTTGATTGCAGTTATTGCTGCTAAGGGTGGCCCAACCAGTTATTAGGTTCAGTGGGCAATTACTTTTTCACACAGGGCCATGTAGGTTTGGATTTTTTTTCTCCCTAAATAATAAAACCATCATTTAAAACTGCATTTTGTGTTTACTTGTGTTATATTTGACTAATGGTTAAATGTGTTTGGTGATCAGAAACATTTTGTGTGACAAACATGCAAAAGAATAAGAAATCAGGAAGGAGGCAAATAGTTTTTCACACCACTGTACATGTACATAGAGTGCAGACAGTGCAAATGGTTCATAAAGTGGCTCAGGTTGTGCAATATTACAACTGTAGCGCAAGTTTACAGTGAGGTCATTGTAATTCTAAGTGCAAACAGTTATATTGGGAGCACTTGATGGACTGATTGAGTGCATTTATAGCTCTTAGGATGAAACTGTTTCTGACCCCGTGCTGTTTTCTGGTCCGTGCAGGAAAGGCTCTGAAGCGTTTGCTGAATGGGTGAAGTTCAAATAGACTGTGTGTATGGCAGCGTGAGCTTTAAATGTGCTCCAGGGCTGGAAGCTGTAATCCTCTGCACTCTCGACACAGCCTGTGGAGCTGTGATACGACACACAAATACAGTAAACAGATGAAAATATTCTAAACCAGCTGTCTTATTTGGAATAGTTTGGCCTTTCCGCGTATTGTTATAGGATGAGTGCAATCAAGTGCCTTACATTTGTAAATGATATGCAATTAACTTCAGTGTATTTCATACAGCCCACATCATGGATATGAATCTAAAAAAGACCACAGAAATATTAGCAGTGTTTCGATGCTGGGTCCCACCAGTTTGCAAAACAGAGCAGAAAAGTGCATGTGTATTGCGTGAAAATGTGTGTGGCTTTACACCAAGTTTAGCTTTTAAATATCTCAAAGTGAGCGTGGAAATGAGTGTATTCAGCATTTTTGTGCATATACACCATTTATAGATGAGGCCCCTCTTGAGGTGGTGCAGTCAAAATAATCTTGCCCTAAAATGTCATATGATATGCTAGATGCCAGTTAGATTTTTAAATATCTTACCAAGATAACTAATACTTTCTGTGTACATGTAGCAGGAGCCTACTAGCTCTATAAAAGAACCCATGTGGTGCCATTTAAAGTGTTAGTATAGGAAAAAACTGAAATGCTGTATTTTTGGAAAGCATTAAAATGGAATCCTAACGCAACATTTTAATTGGAGCATAAATAAATGGGAGAATAAAAGGCTGAGAGAAACAGGCAGGATAAGTTAAAAAGTTCCCAAAGGCCAAGTAGATGTGCTCCGAATATCTGATCAGAGAGGAAAACGAAAGTAAGCATGACAGTAGCTAAAGATATCTGTAATTTCTTTCTTTCACGATAATAATAATACATCATAGCCGGGTAGCTATTTACTAACTCAAACGAATAATGCCCAAAATGAATGTTCACCTGATATACGCAAAGTACGCTTGAGAATAATTGGCATACAACTAAGAATTCACTCCAATAAATCAACAAAACTTAACTTAAACTATTAGCGATGATTATGATAATTCAGTAACTGGTGACAACTAGGTGTATTAATAGCTCTCATCGACTTCTTTTATTCTTTCCTTTCTATTTTGTGCACCATGTTTCCAACTAAATGGTCTTGGTTGAGGTTACCTGTCCTGCCTGCACCATGAAGTAACCCGGTTTGAGCGGGTTTGTGCCAGGAGCACATCGGCTGATTTCCCAACGACATAAAACACAATCTGATAGAGTAGAAGAGCCACTGCTGTACATAGTAGTCCTGTTTGTTTACAGGGGTTGATTATCATATTTAATAATTAAATCAGTCTATATAAAGTATAACTGGTGGAGTAAGAAACACAAGCAAAATACAATTGTGCATTTACATGAGGACTACAAGAGTAATTTCAAATGAATAATACAGAATGGGGTAAATATACAAACAAATAATACTGTACATTGAAATTGTCTGAGTTTCGAATATTATTGTGTACTGCCTTTTTAAAATTTACAAAACATTTGTCACTGTACAGCTAGGCCATTATTATTTTAAATTCCAAGCATTATTTTATGTTTTTCTAAAGCAGGGATAAAATAGCATAAATAATTTGCATTAACTCCAAAGCTAACCTTGACTGACTAATATAAAGAAATGTATTGTAAGTAATAATAAGTAATCTGATTGACTCACTCTCTTCTGTTTTAGGCCCCAATTTCAGGAGTAGCAGCGCAGCAGAAGCACAAAAGCAGCATCTCCTACAGGCACGAATCAAGCAAAAGACTCGAGTGTTCAACTGGAGGTGCTTCATAGCCGACCAGTGAAATAACTGGCAGTGAGAAATCAAAGTCAGTCACCCAGCAGGTGTTGGAAACGCAGTTTCTACGGTTCTTAGAAGATTCAGCTGAACAATGGAAAGGCTTAAAGCACCAGAGCACTGCAAAACAAAGAAGATGATATCGTTTAAAAAG
Organism: Polypterus senegalus; assembly: GCF_016835505.1. NCBI lineage: Eukaryota > Metazoa > Chordata > Cladistia > Polypteriformes > Polypteridae > Polypterus > Polypterus senegalus. Next base: position 321,965,597 of record NC_053155.1, on the reverse strand, counting down.
TGTCTCCTTTCTGTTCTCTACCCGCTGAGAGCACGCTTTTATATTATGTGTCCAGCAGGATATACAGTTCAGTTTTCCAGCCAAGCAGTGTAGACAGCTTCACCTACAAAACTACTTAGCTAATTTAAAGTTGATTGGGAAAAATACTCAAATTGAGGTCCTACGCTAGGAACCTGAGAGAGGCAGTTGTAGGCAAAATGGAAATTGGATTGACTCCGCCGGGTTTGTTTCAGACACCTATTACTTCTGACTCCAGCTTCTCCAGTCCCCTTCCAGGTCCAACTCTGTAGTCAGTGAGCTACCAAGTCAGTAGGCACCCAATCTCAGTCACACATGGCATGGAGTAACAGTAAGATGGGCCTAAGAACTTAAAATGTAGTCCCTCCAAAATTTGCAGGTCTCTCGAATTTGGACCTGTGAACTGATTCTCAGCACTCCGCAGCGTGCCTGTGAAACAACAAAATGTGAAAGTGTTCATAATTACACCTAGTAATGGGGAGCTGGAATTCTAAACTATGTTAAACCAGCAGTTACACGTTAAATGAATGAGAGGGGCCGTAGCAAGATTTCTGACAGGTGAGGCTGCATTGGAGCAGTACACCGGCGATTTAGCATTCACCTTAGCCGCCGTGGCTGTCAGCACTAATGAACATTTATTTATGCAATCTGAGTTGTCGGCAAGGAACTTATCCCTCATGCACCAAAGTTTAAAGAAAATGTCAGGAACTTGAGCTGTGACCCTGCCCCTACCAAGAATATAGGAAGGGGATGGAATTTATAGCAGATTGAGTCTCATTCCACTAAGTAAATCTAGAAAATCCGTGTGCAAATAAAAAAACACTGGATGACTCTTTTGGGAAGGCCTGATTTTGTAGAAGAGATGTATCTTCATCCTAACTGGAGGACCGTATTATCCTAAAAGCATGGCAGCAAAACTGCCTCATTGACTATCAGAGCACCCATCCAGGTTACAGTCATGTGATTGCCTAAAATCTCTGTAGTAACCTGCAATTTAGTCCTGATGCAACCCAAATTATCAGAGCAAACTAAAAAATAAGTATAATTAATCATACATAAAAACAATCTCCATGGCAATTTGGGAATAGAAGCCATACTCTAAAATAAACAAAAAATATCATCATAGTTCAAAAGCATATAGCGCATGTAGTTTTAAATGCTGTTTATTGAATATTCGCCTCTGCAAAAGCCGTTTTTATAATGATATTATATAAGCATAAAATCTTATCCAGTGTCTTCTCACTGAAACTCCGGTATTTAGTAAATATGATATTATTGTTCTGGCTGAGAGTGTCACCATGGGATGGATACGCCTTCTATGGTGCCTGGTTGAGGCCTCCTGGCCGAAATGCCCAAAATGGACGGCACCTCAGAGTGTCATTTCAAACACAAAAGATCCAAATATAAATTTAGTGCCAGGCCATTGTCATGAATTTACCCTGGGATTGGCAACAGGACAAGCCCACTGTGTCAGGAAACCAAGGGCCACAGTGCCACAGCCAGCGAGAGAAGGAAGCCAAAGGCAGTCCCTAAACCCCTACCAGCCATCTCCTTTCCTGTAAAACTATTTTGCCCCTTCCGATTTTTGCCCTTCTGCAAATGCTCATGTCGCTTCATCACCAAACCGTCGGTCATACGCTTAAGGAATGGGTTTTACGTCTAAAGGAGAAAACCCAAACCCCGTGCAATGTCCTGAACTACAACGGTCGTCGTTCCTTTGCACGCGGCCACTGCACCAAGCGCTGGCGCAGGTTTGCAATACGAGCCTTTACAGCGCGCTCTGGAGGAATTTTTGGCCTTAATTTATCTTTTTCTGTGGAACCAGTTGTAATTCAGCTTATTTGAGGGTTTCTAGTATGAACTGGGTTTCGCCGCGCTGCAGCACCCCACACTGATTCAGCTGTGTAATTTTAATTGCAGGCCACCCAAAGTCTTCGGCTCGTTTTTCTAAACTGGACTAGAGTGATTTCGCCGGTGTTTTGGGTCATTGTCCGGCGGTGGCACCCAAGATCGCTTCCAGCTTGGTTGACGCAACATAATGGATATCTCCTGTGGATTTTTGTAAAGGTGAACTTGCCTACTCCATCAGCAAGCCTTCCAGGTCCTGTATGAAAATAACCATGACCATCACACGCCTACCTGGCTCATATTTCAATAAGCTGTATGATGTTCTTTCTAGAAATGCCCTCAAAATTTCTTTTTACCAGATGTAACGGATATCGCTTCCAAATGTCAACTTTATCTCACTCAGTCCATAAGGTATTTTCCAAAAAGTCTTGGTAACGATGTTTCAGCAAAAATTGAGATAGAGTTCATTGCCCTGGCTTTTAACAGTGGTTTGCGCCTTTTGAACGCTACATGGCCAGTCTCTTTCTTTATGGTGGAGTCGTGAATATCAATTCCGGAATTTATGCGCGGAGGCCTGTGCCCTGATGTCCCGGGCCCCAGACCTCTGATGAGCTTCTGCCTCAGTTTTGGGGTAATTTTGGTCGGCCGCCACTCCCAATTCTACCACTGTTCCATGTTTTTTGGCCTGTGGATAATGGCCTCACCTGTGGTTCGCTGGAGTCCCAAATCTTTAGAGCTATAGCTTCAATGCTTCTACTGACTGATAGACTCACCATTTGCTCTCAGCCTTGTTCCCAGAATTTCTCGGATCTTGGGTAATATGTTCGTAGCTTTGAGGTGCCTTTTGTCTACTTCTAGGCTTGCAGCCCTCTATTTAAGTTTACTCTTTATCTGTCAGGCACAATCAGGGCCTAAAGTGGGCTATTGAAATTATAGAACTGGTGGTGTGATACACGCAGCAGTTAGGGTTTTATTTTTAATGTAAGGGCAAATACTTTTTCAAGACACAGGGCCATGTTGGTTTGGATTTTTCTCTCCTAAATAATATAAAACTTAAATTCTAAAACTTGCATTTGCAGTTTTATATTTGACGAATACAAAATGTGGTTTGATAGATCAGAAACATTTTGTGCTTATAAATACGCAAAGAAATGGAAACTGTAAGGGGAAAATAGTTTTCACCGTATATGTAGGCCTTAATTTCTGTATAGATTCACAATATATGCACCAGTGAAAACAATGGTGCAAGCTAATTTCCCCTGTATGTAAATAAATATGCAAAACACATTTTACTTTGAGTCCTTATTGGGAAAACCAATTTCCTTAGGGAAGGGACAGCCCCGTATCCTACACAGTGATGAGGATGTTAAATCAAAGCAGTCTGACTATAATTTGAAGCAGGTGACTCTTTATAAAGCAAGGTAGAAAATATCAAGTGTCCCAGATAGCCAAGGAGTATTAACTTTGTAGCAGAATCTCCTAGAAATTCCGCTTTTCTTTTTAAAACACTGTCTATTGGCCCCAATACACTAAGCAAATTAAGCACCTAAGTAAGATATTTCTTTTATACTCACGATTCAGAAATGACATACCCAAATATATGTATTGATAGACTTTGTAATGTACATTGATGGAAATCTGGACACTTTTTATCAAATGTTTTACTTATTTGTAAAATCTACTAGATTTTCCTAGAATGCTCTTCCAAAGGTCCAACTCTGTATACAGCCAGATTTAATTTTAAACATGTTACCTAGACTAGCTACACTTCAGCGGCCATGTTTTATACTTAGAGATGCTCTGAAGACAGGTTCCTCTTAAAACAAAGGACCAAAATACATAGAAATCCTCCTAGCCTCATGGCAATGAGTATATGTACAAAAAATGTTGTAATTCTGCTCATGCCTAAAAACGCAATGGGTTTGTAGCTCAAACCCTGGCTTATGCAAAGCCCTCCGCTTTAGTTGGAAAACAAACTGGCGCCCCTTTGTGCGTCAGCAGTGCCACTGCTCCCGTGTGCTCTTCTTTTTAGATCCGACATCCTGATAATTTCACAAGAAGAGTACTGATAAATTTAAGGCAATAATAGGGCTAATGGACCGATTGTAATTAACCTGTAAATAAATACAATGGTCCAAAGAATGGCCAAAACTATTCATAAATAATTTGCTAAGGCTTCAGCCTTTAGTTGTTACCTCACGTACCTTCTATTTTCAGCTGCTCCCATGAAATGCCCTTTGCAAAATATCATTCTTTCAATATTACTTCACCGCAACTACCCAGGAGTATTTCGGCGTATCACTGTATCTGAGTGGAATCACAGCTGCCAAGCAGCTTGATTATAAAAAGAGAATTATCAGGATGCAGCATCAAGCGCATTCTGCCTCAGCCATATTGTCTGGCCCGAACCGTTTCCTCATACAAATAAAATGTCTAGAGCCTTCTGTACGTACTCTCGCAGTTCTAGAAATAGTTTCAACTTCCAAGAACTATAACAAACATTCCAACGTCCTTCAAGTGCCCTTGTAGAACTATTTAGAAGCAGGGTACAATCAAATCTCTACCGTAAACCCTTCGGTATTAGTTTTGTATTATTAATAACCTGAGCTTAATTTTATAGCATATTTACATATGATGATATCATTTTAAGATGAAATGGCAAAATATATGCTGGCTTATATTATGTTGGATAAAACTTTAACTTCTACTTGTAAATAATCTTGCATTGTTACACTAAACATGCAGGATGCAGCACTTAGCTTAGTTCAGTGATTGCGTTGGCCTCATTTTTCTTGCAGGTGCTGGTTGCACACTGGAAGGATAGATGGACAGACCATTTAAATATGCGCTTAATCCTTCCTCATCGCGGGGCTGCGCCCCGAATCACATAGGTAGGGTAAAAATCCTAGGCATGCAGTAAGTCCATATGTTTGCATGGTCATTTTTATATATTTAAACCTTATAACCTCCCACCCTGTTAACATTTTTAGAGCCCCACATGAAATAACACCTGTTTAGTCAAACATTTTAAACCGTGCTCCATTACAAGATAGAGATGATAGTTCTTCTCATACCAAAGTAGAAATTTTAAAATATATCTTATCTTCAAAGTTGAGCCCACAGAGCAGGAGAAAATGTCAGAGAGAGAGTGTAGAGTAAGCAAACAATCAAAAACCAATATGCTTTAAGTATACAGAAGCACTGCTGGAGAAGTTGCAGCATTTCCGTAGAGAGCCAGGTCCTCTGTGCAAATAGCCGCCCTCTGTTCGCACCTCCGTCAGGCAGGAGATGGTAAGAGAGATGGCGCAAACAATCGCCACCGCAAGGAAATACAATCTGTATCATTGAGGAGTTTTGTTAATATGTATTACATAATGATTGGGGAAGCCGGCCATCCGCCATAGCGTCCCTTGTGGCTAGTAACCAATAACTGGGCTTAAATGTTGAGGGAAGTGGCTATGTGTTATAACAAAGACTCCATTGTCCTAGAAAAGTTAGTAAAGCAAGCTACAGCTAAAAAATCCGTATAGACATTAGATGTGGCCACAGCATTTGAAATCCGAGTAGAAGGCTAAGCTGCTAAAGTCGGCTGATATAGTGGAGGTGGGACACTGTTACAAAAAGATATATTTCAATGTTGCTTAAAAATTTGAAGAATCTGGCGCTCTAAGCTTACAGATAGCTTAATTTCATTATAGAGCTGATTGTACATTGCATTTGGAGAAAAGAAAGGGAAGGATACAGGAATTGGGTGTTAGGTATCGCTTGAAAGAGACAGTACTGCTACAATAACTTATTTAACTGAAGGTCATGCACGAAAAGCAGTATCTTGTGTGGGAGGTAGGGAAATAATCTCTGACAGGCTCATCAGCCTCGCAACACTGCACCACTGTGTCTCTAGCTGCTGAATAACATGTTTTAACTCCCATCAAGTGAAAATGATATCAAGTATATACATCTTAGTATTTTAAATTATTCATGAGATGTAATATCATGAATGTACGGATTCTGTGTCCTATTTTAAGGAAGAGAAAGCCCATTTAAGAAGCTAATGAGATTCACACATAGAGCACACAGAAGATCTACTACAAAACAAAGCATTTATCGCAGCATTTAGGCTATTTATGGCATTTGAGGAACTGTGTAAAACATTTGTAGTATTTAGTTTTGCGATGTTCTACTGTACAATGTAAAATAAGTGTGAAATTTCAGGATTAAAGCTGACATTTCCAAGCTTTTTTCCATCAGGCCTATTTTTTTTTCTTTTCTCTGTACCCTAATAAGTTTTCAAGTATGTGACACTGGGACGATGGGCTGCTAACCGGCCTTTCACAGCAAAACTTTTTTATTTCCTTGACTTCTATAAGTACTTGGATCAATCCTTCCTTTGTTAAGCTTATACCACTGTTTAAACTAACAAAATAGTATGTTTTCCTCCAATTTGGTATTCGGCTGAAATTTGATTTCCCCGTGCTTTTGTACTGGCCTCGTGTCTCTTTACAGAACGCTTCGAGCTTAAGGCTATTTATATTGGTTTGTATGCTGAAAGAGGGCATAATTCTGTGAGGCAGAGATGGGGCGTGGACAGAAGGTGCACGAGAAGTTGTCAAATGCAATAGATTTGCGTGCATCTGATTTTTTGTGCACGCATATTTTCGGGCTTTTGTCCCCAAGTGCTGCTGATTTGTGAATTCCACACACGCATTATGCAGGAGGCCCCTAGACTCCTAAACAAATCCAAATCATATTATGTGATATCATCTACTGTTAAATTTCTTAATCTTGTACTTGTAATATTTTTATTCTTTACTACTATAGGCTCCGTGGTTTAGATATCTCTGTTTTGTTAAATCTCTAAACTCTGAATTGTATTGACCTCTTTTCACAATTCACTGCATCAGCCCAACCTACCTGGAAAGGGTTTCTCTTTGAACTGCCTTCCTGCAAGTGCTCTTCTATTTTCCCTTACAAGTGGTTTTTTCAGAGTTTTTCCTGTCTTCTTCTTCTGGCTAAAAATGGCCTCCATGCAGGGCCTGTTAAAGCCTATATTGTGGTACATCTTGTGTGGATTTTGGGCTATACAAATATAAATTGTACTATAAGTTAGTTATTAAGATGAAAAAATCAAACATAGTTAAAGGTTGCCACAGCAGATAATCAAGATGGCCACAAACTGTGGTAGAAAATTTCTAACATCTTATTAAAGAAAAGCAAAGACCCCCGACAGAACAAATCTCAAAGGCTATCAGGGCTGAGAAATGTTCTCTTCATGGTATCTTTTAATTACCCACGGGTAAATTGTCTTAGGAGGGCTCATTCTTCCGGTAAGCAGTCTGTTAAGCAGCCTGGTTAGAATAATCAGAGAAACAAAAGAATAGCTTAATTTATTAACGAATGAATTTAAATACAGTGTCAAGCAATGCATACATTTACTTGGTTGGTTCATTGGTTTACACCCCAAATGACTTCTAGTAAAGTAAAAAGTCTTTTATATTATTTTCTGGTTCTTCTTATATCTTGTGCTGAGCCACCACCTCTTGAAATTTCTGCAGATCACAACTATTCTGTTACGAGCAGGATATCTGATGATTTCTTACTCATCTCTTAGTCATCTTTCAGTACATTTTGTCTTCACTTGTCCTTTTACCTGATTTGATGAGCCTGTAAAGGTTTCTTGGACATTTATTAACCCTTTTGTGTTATTTTAAGATGAAAGCTATGATAATTCCTAAAAGTTATTCTTATACACAACAGTCCAAGGGTCTTGCCGCTTTGTTTTGATGGTTTAGGTGTATTTGAATTACTGCTCCACTGACTGGCCGCGCTCTTTCTAATCCAACATTTAATTGCTTTTGTAGTTCTTTGGGGTAAATTCATAAATATTCTTGTATATGAACATATCGTTACTAAATATGGTATATAATAAAATATATATAATTAAACAAATAACAATTAAATAGTCAAGTATCCATATAGTATACATACAGGTTTGTGCATGTATCCTGTGTGAAAAAGAAATAGACCTACATAAAAAGGCCTTGGGGCAGTGGCCCGATGGCACTGGCTGCAAATGTTTTTGAATAAAAGAGAGCTGTTGATAATTATTAGCCCAAGATAGAACGCCCGAGGGTTGGGAATGATGGCGGCTTTAAGTGACTGGGACTGAAGTGATAGGTAACTGGAAGCGATGTCCTTGATATCACTCAGCGCCGGAACTGGCGGAGTTCTTCCCCGTAATCGGAACCGAAAAAAGTTGTTTCACTGACTCAGAGGCAGGTTTTCTCCTACAGCTGGTCTGTAGAGATACAGGAGAAGGTTTAGGTGCACCCCACCCCAGGCCCAGCGTGAAATTATCTTTTTACTTGGTCCACACAACATCCCTCTACTCAGACGGTGTGACACCCTAGTTTCAAAATAAATTCAAAGGTAAAAAGAGGCAATGTATATACAAATGAACAATACCATCTATAATATTCATAATGCTGATTCCTTGTGATATTCAGTTATGTTAGAGTTTAGAAAAGAATTCATTGTAAAGCAATGTAAATGTACTATTTCGATATTAACACCAAATGAGTAACAATAGTCACACTGAACAAGTTATATGTGCCACATATACATAGTTGTGAATCACCCTAAAATACTCATAGCAGTTTCAATTTCTCCATAAATCGTGCATTGGGGCATCCCAAACAAACCCAGCAAGATATCAACAGCTGAAGTGAAAGGCAGAAATAGAAAATTAGTCGGCGGTGGAGCTAAAAGAAATGAGAGATAAAGAATTACAAAAAAGATTTTGCACAGATAGTGACTGAAATTAAAAGAATAGAGAAAACAGTAAAGAAATCCAGCGATTTTACCCAGCAGTTCTAAACCGTCTACCCATAAACAAGGAATCACGGGTGATAAAAGAGAGAGCAGCAGGAAAAAATGTTAATTGAAAGATAGTGATAAGCTCACAGAACAAAAGACAAAGAAGCAGCATAAGAAGAAAATGGTCTGTAGGTAAGGCTGATTAAGACCTCCCCATGTCTCTGGTGGATACCGAAGCTTCTTAGTCAGAAAAATTGATCTCACCTCTGCAGAGCAATTAGTATGGACACCAGTCGCTTCTCTCAGTGAGAGGAAGTGAGTGGGCATGTGGGTGATGTTGGGGGCGTGGGGTGATATCTCCATTATTGATGGTAAGGAATACCCCCAGTGATTCCCAAGTGCGTTGAAACTTAAAATGTTTCAATGGATCTTTTGGTGGGGTGGGTTGCGCCTGCTTGGTGAATACAAGTGTGAGCTCTTACAGCTACAATTAAAAAGTGTGATGAGGGTCCCTAGGTACCCAGAATGCCCATCATTCCAGGCTCAATTTGCTGCATGTTAGATGAAGCTGTTCAAAGTGTACAGATAGATAGATATGGATGTAGATAGATGATAGATAGATAGGATAGATAGATATATAGACGGTATTAATCCTAAGGGGAAATCTACATACCCCAGCAGCAGCATACCGATAAAGAACAATATTAAATCAGTATTATAAATAACAATGTAGTATACATACAATTTTGTATAATATTAACGCTTCACCCCCCTGGTGGAATTCGCCATAAAATAGTCGTACAGTGTCGGGGAGTGTCAAATCTCCCTCAGTCTGTCGGCAGAGCAGCAGGACAGTGAGTTGTGCAGTTTGAGTCAGCTGAAGCTGCTCCTCCTGCCTGGAGAGATAATCCTGTCTTGCAGTGGTTTGTGTAGATTCCTCCATGATTGACAGGAGGCTGCCTCCAGTGCCCATCACTCTGGACACATGTCAAACCTGCCTCAGCTCTTGTGCCTACAATACAGCCTGCCTCTCGTACTAGTTTGTCCAGGCGGAGGAGTCCTTCTTTTGCTGCCTCAGCACACCACCGCGAGAAGAGGGCCACCAAGCAACCTGGCCTGAGAGAACACTGCAGCATCCATTGTGTAGATGCTTAGCGCGGCCTCTTAGTAGGCGTATAGTCAGCTCTGACTCATCTTACACAGAGCATCAGTATTGGCAGTCCAGTCCACCGGACATCCAGCTGCACTCAGCATTTATAGGGGACGCACCTCTGTACAGCCATTACCTCTGATGATCACGTGGGTCCATGAGGGGCTTAAATTTAAAATCCAAATGCCCACCAGCCTCGGTTTTGCTGGAAGCCCAGCTGTAGGCCTGAGTCGCACCGCCCATTTACAAAGTCCTTGATTAGGTTCCGATACTCCTCCTCCCAAGTAACTCCTGATGCAGCCTGATAGCAGGCCGCTAGCAAACTTTTTGCAATGCGGCAGAATTCGAGCTGTATCTGAAGTCTGATATATGTTGTGGCTGAACAGGACTGAGAAAATACAGCCAGTAGCCCTGTGCTGCTGACCACAATGTCAGAACCGTGCCCGATAGTACTGGAGGTCTGCCCATAAGATAGTCCATCAGCATCCACCGGATGCCCAGGTGCGAATCTACCCCATCCTGCCGGGCTTGTCCCCAGCAGAGGCTACGGTGCTTAGTTGTGAACTACAGAAGTCCAAAATATACCTCACAGCACCACGCTCAACCAGCGGAGAGACCATAGCATATAGAGATGATGGCATCCTCTGCTCCCACCTTCCCAGGCGCGCGAACTGCAGCGCTTCCAGGCGTGTAGACCTATGGCCTGCCAGGTGGTAGCAGCAGCCACCTGGTCTTCTAACACATGTGGTGGGCTTGTTACAGGCCAAAAGTTGTTCAGTCACTGTAGACGTGACACCTTTGGCATGCAAGAGGCTTCTCCAAAGCCTCTGGACTCTCACCTGCTCCAGGCCTGCCTTGAAGATGCACCTTCGCTGAGAATTTGCATTTATAGCCAGTTTCTGTAAATATGGCTAAAGTTTCTAATATGGGTATAAATGTCAAAGTAGAAACGCACACTGTTCTGCATTTACCGTCTGTCAGCCCAATTCACTCTATAGGATTGTCCTTATGCCCCATATACCCAATGGTGTACATTAATAACATTATGGGGACACAACTAAAACACAGTAAATGCTAACAGAGTAATTTTCTGACAAGCAATATACGGAAATTGCCACCCTTAAAAAGCAGATCTGAGCTGTAATAATATAATTTAAATTATTTTACTAGTTCCGGCTCAAGTGGCACAATATAATGTTTCATTTATTAGTGCCATTAAGTATTTATTTTCAGGTAAGTGAATATTTATGAAGCATAATACTTGGATAAATAATCTTATCATCCACAGTGATCGATTATTCGCATGCACGGAAATCTAGGCCTTATTAACTGTGGTTTTGAAATAAAATCAAATCATGTAAATCTCAGATTGGTTCTTTTATCTAGTTATCAACCTACAACCGCCGCCACATTTAAAATATAATTTATTAGAAAACTGAAGGGATGAATTAAAACGGCACCATACTCAATGCAATAAAGTCTTGCATCTTGTCCATTACCCAAGAGAAATAAAAGAAGATAAAGAAATACCTTAGTTTGACCTCCCAGTTCAGCATTGGCGGCCAAATTGTGTATGGTTACTGGTGTACTTTGGAATACTTCTGCCATTGTGGGTGGGCTGAAAACCTGATCTAGACAGTCTCAAGGTCCACATCATGCCCAGAGATGCAGTTGCTAAGATCTGGTTTTGTGCCTACAAGGAAGTTACCGCATTATACGAAAGTGGCACATCAGTAGTCATGCCCAACCGTGACCACACATTCAGTAACTCAAATACACAGAAAAAACAGTTGTGCACAGCTAATAAAAGGGCCATTCTAAAGTGTAGGAACATGTGCCTTCTAGGGTCCTGCCAGTATGTGCTTGGTGGTGCTGTGTCAATGGCAGTAGTGCCAGGAGCAGCCTGCTTAAAGGCAGAACCCCAGGAGATAACAGGAGTTGTGCTGTCGGAGCCATGGACTGGCTGAATAACTGCTGTGCCACTATTGGAGGGACTTAAGACAGGCACTGTGTACAGCAGGAGTAGTCTTGAGTAGTCTCAAAGACTGGGGCTTGTGAAACAAAGACCCTACAATCCTCCCTCAGAACTGGAAGGACAGCCAAGACTACTACGTTTCTCAAGCATGTCATGTGAAAAGTGTTAGCTCTGTCTCTGACCTTCCTACAGGTCTCTTTGAGGTCCTAGACATTTGGTGCAGTTGATAGGCATTACAGGACCAGAGTGGCTCTCAGTATGTGTGAGCTGTCACCTACAATTTGTGTAACCACACAAACTAATATGTGTCATTGGTGGAGGAGCAGATGCCAGCCCTACCACTGTAAGAATTTAAAGGGGTCTGCAGGTCAAGAGATGCAATGGGTGCAGATTTGATATAAAGGGTCTGGGCAGAAGCAACCTTCATGGGCCAGGTGTTCAAAGCAAATGACAGGTGAAAGTAACACAGATGACACAGAAACACTTGTCCCTTCACTAAAATACTGTACGTGAACGGTATTAAATGTCGGAGGGCTTCCTAATCATGTTTCTAGTATTTATAAACCCACTGTGACTCTGTAACAAGCGATCATACAAAAGATACTCTTCACTTTCAATACTACTGGTCCGAAATGTGTTTTATATAGCATGTGTATACAGCCGAAGGCTCCAACTTTACAAAAATATACAAATAAAGCTTGCTCTTTGGTAAAGGATAAAAAATAAAGGTCCCTGCCAGGAAAACTCCAGGTGTAACAATCCCCAAAAATCACAAAAAGGGTTTACGGGCCTACAGAAAAAGTTTTAAATGTGACTCCGCTCCAAAATAACCATACAACTGGGGCCCACCGATGCTCTTGCTGACTGCTCATGCATTAAGCACCTCACAGGTGGTCACGCAGCCTTAAGCCCAAACGTCTCCCCTTCCTAGCTTGGCCTAGTATTGCGTGCTGCTGGATACCTGTAAGCCTGAGCTATGCTCTGACAGACAAAAATATACGAAGGCATCTAGATTTGGATGAACTTCCATTAGTGAGTAAGAACTGAAATGAACAAACAAACATCCTGAGAGAATTTGTAGCAAACACAGCAGAAAGTTGCCTCATGTGAATTACGTCACAGAGAGAGAATGGCGGCAGTCGAAAATTTGTGTATAAAATATCCCAGTGTGCAGGCAGGATTTGCCTGGGTCAAGGGATTGTATATGGACCTGAATCCAGCTGGAACGCAGCGCTTGCAGTAATGCTTCTTGTCACCTTTAAAAAGTGGGATTTATAACACTGAGGCTTCTTATGTATTTTTTATATTTTCTACGTTTCTTTTAACTTTTATTGACAGTTTGTGGAAATCTTCTTGCTTCAATACTTCTATTTCATTTTGTTCAGCTGCACAATGCCACTAATCTTCTGATATTTTCTACCGTAGCCACTGATCTCTGGTGGTTTCGTAGATTTAACACACTTTGAATCTCGTGGATTGACAGCTGCTGGCACTTTGAGTTATTTATTGTTATTTGTATGTCACACTTGCCAATTTTCTCAGTGTGTAGTTGTATCTATAATGTGGTTCTTTTATTATCCATTGATCGCTACATTGCTGCCCGCTACCTTTTACAGCTCGAAAATAACTTTGAGTGTTAAGTGAGGCTCAGCATTGCTGTGTGGCTGTTTGCACTTTTCATTGGTACGATACAGTTGTGCCTCTTAGCCTTTGAAACAGAGCTATGTGAACCAACGTGCACTCTCTATTCTTCTAAAAAAATGGTCAATTGTATAATAGTCATAAGTAAGTTTTGTTATACTTACTCACTAAATGATCACCGTTTTATATCAGAATATTTGTAGTTGGGTGTAAGAAGCCATTCAAGAGCCATCAACTGTATGATACAGGAAAAGAGAGAAACTGGGTGGAGGTGGAGTGATACAGAAAAATATCAAAACTGTCTGAAAGAAAAGCCGCAAAAAACATTAGAGAAGTCGGGGGCTTTTGTATTATCTGCTGGCTGCCTCTGATCCTCTCTCTTTGAGTGCAGATTTTGCAAACCGATCATGCGTGCATGTCATCAGGAATGCCTTTGTGTTTGTTAACTGGAAGTCACTTTAATTTAATCCACCTTTTATGCCTTTTCATCCTCATTCCGAAAAGCAATTTAAAATAATCTTCACATTAAAATATTTAGGATACTTCTTCAGTGCTCAATTTACTGTAAATCTAAAAACGTGGAAGTTAAGAAAAATAAATAAATACAGTAAGTTTGTGCTGAGAGATGAATTTGGTGGCTCTGGTGGTTCGGCCTGTCTGGTATTAGTGAAAGTGTGATTCTTCAGCATATTTATTAACAATAGAAATGCTTTATTTCTCAGAATACTTTCACCGCCTCGCCGTTTAAATCCCATATAATGATTTGTTGTTTTCTCGGCTTTGGAAACACAGAGTAAAGTGTCGTGGTTTGAACTGGGGGTACTTGATTTTTGAAAGCTGGGATTCGGTAGACCTGTATTGGTCCTTGCCTTGTCTATTTTAGTCTCATGTTGGGTTTTAATCTCGCAGTTTCATTTCTGTTTGAATTTGGGTAGCATTTCGGTGCAGCTGCTGGCTGCTTTAAATGTGTTTTATTAATGAATGTGATTTGATTTTCATTTTGGTCAAGTTTCAGTTAAAATTATACTCAATTAGTGTAGAGAGTATGGACTGCTTATGAATATTGATTATTTCACTAGAATGACTTCTCATTATTAAGCCAATCTTGTACAACTAATATACTTCAACACTCTTGGTGATTTCTTTTCATGTTTGTAGAATAAAAGATTTTTTTTGAACAAAACAGTAGATAAATAATTTAAGGATGTGTTGAATTTTACCCAATTTGAAAATGTAAAACTTTTGAATATCTGCAGTTATAATTTTCACAAAGTTACTGAAACTAAAAATTCTACAGCAATATCTTGGATGATGGCTGAAATTTTGTTCAGTGATACAGCTTTGGGCCAGGCCAGTGGGGATTTCTGCAATTAACAAATTTTATAATTTAACTTGTTCTTTTATTATTTGCCTGTGTATTGAAAATAACTTTTAATTTTAATGCTTTTCGCCGCTTGCTCTTTCTGCACTTTAATCTGCACCCTCTCCTCACAAGGCAGCAGATGACAGATTTGTGTGTAGACGGAGCAGTCGGGCCTTCTCTCCTCACACTGCTGGTCACTAAAATGACAATTGAGGTGACTGTGAGGAACCTGAAACAGGACGGTGACTGAGAAGGTCAAATGAGGTTTGATGTCCACAATTAAAACATAGATTTGCTGCTTTAGACTGACATTTGTTAATATTTTGTGAAGTCTCATTAGCCGCAGCTGCTTCACCCTCATAGAGAATACATAATTAATACTTCAGGGGACAGCATTGTGCTCAATTTATAAAACAGAGAAACTTAAACGTTTAATAAAAGAATCACATTTGAATCTAAAGAACTCTCTGCCATTACTGTTTAAAAAATATTTTAATAACAGTTGGGTGCTGTTTCTCATTTTAAACCACCCTTGGAATGATTTTGTGAATCATCTCATAATCCTAGTGCTGTCCCATCTCATACTGTTTCACTAAATTATTTTTGGCCCAAATTTAAAGTAGACAATATTCTGGTGAGATCTATTGGGTTTTGTCAGCAGTAGCCTGATAAATAGTCTGTAGCCTCGTGTTCTTTTAGGTGGCCTATGATGGACGAGCCCCCAGTGCTTTTCTGAGGTTTTGGCCTCTGATTGTCCACTACATGTCTGTTTTATCCCTTCTAGTTGGGACCTGATAGACAAATGGTCCTCTGCAGTGATGAAAAACTGCAAAGAAATTGAAGTTTGTGAAATAAATACAAAATGTTCTCTGTAAAGTAGAACATTATTTCATGAAAACACGAGTTTATTTATTTCTTCTGTGAGGTATGAGTCCAATTGTGCAACATGACTCCATTATTTGTGTTTTAAATGTACCGACATGGTCTGCACTGTGAAAGACAATTCTGACGGATCACTCAGCCCATTTCGCCTTGCTATACTTGATTCTAATTTTAAGAGTTGCCCTCTCATTTCCAGGCCAAGCAAGTGACACTTTGAAGACAGAGGATGGCCGCTGAGTGATAGAACTGAATTGGCCTTTTCACTTGTTTGTGATGGTGTCACAGTAGAAGGCTGCAGACCTCCACTTTACTGTTCATTTTAATGTTGTTTTTTGTACTAAGATTTACTAAACCACATTCATCATCCATCTTCTAAACCTGCTTCTCCCAGAGCAGGTCAGCATGCAGCCAAGCCTGGGGGTCGCATTTAGCCAGTCTCCCCCCACCCTCTTAAACCCTTTAAATTGATTCTCTCAAAGCTATCCATCCAACAAGTGCTCACCTCCAGTCCACTCCCACCTGCTTGCTACTGATTGCCAATGTACTAACCCTACTTCTGGTCAACAAAAAACATTTCACATTCTTTTAAACGCATCTCTATGGTTTGAGAGAGCCCTCTGTTGTTTTAGTAAGCTTTCATTTTCTGAAAGCGTTGCTGCTCACAGGAGCCTGGGGCCAATCCAGAAGCATCAGCCACAAGGCAGGAATATGCCACCCACCGTGAGAGGGCACGCCATACACCATGACAAGTTTCAATACTGCCAGTCCACCTGATCTGCACGCCTGGAGGACACTGGAGCACCCCTGATGAAATTCACATGGCCAGCGGAGAGGCAACGCAAACTCCCAGGTTGGACCTGGAAGATTTGAACCTTGGTCTCCTTGTAGTGAGGCAGCAGCATTACACTGCATTGTGCCACCTGATGAGGCAATCTATGAAGTGTGGTGGCTGATGTAATAAAGACTTGGCAAGAAGTGCCATCATATTTTTTCTTTTTAAAATACCGTAGTCCCCTTAGTAAGAAATATCTGCTTTGCTCCTTGTTAAGCAGGAGCCGAGATGTATCATTCTAATCAAAGGTAGGCCTATTGGAGGACTCTCTGCAGTGCATTTGTGGTGTGCTTGTTGATAGAGGAGGAATCAAGGGAACATTTAAGAGGTCTCCATGTCCTTGAGAGACATGAGTGTGACGTTAATTGTCAGCCTCTCGTTTGACCTAGTGGGTGTTTGTGCCATTTGTCTTAATGGGTGAAGTTGCAGTCCATCAAAATGGTTTTCGTGCCGCGGTGCCTAGTGCTGCTGAGATCGCATGCCTACACCCTGCACTGGGCTGTTGCATACTGATAGGCCTGGTCTGTGATATCTCTGACTTTGCAGACCAAGACAAATGAAAGGCTATTTATGTTTAAAGCTTTGTAGCTTTTAGTTGGTTTTGATATAAAGTTTAAATTATTTTAAAATATTGTAATCTGTATTTGTAAGTTTTGAGCAGTGTAATAACTTACACTAATAAAGAAGGAATTACTTGATTAGATACAAACTTATTAACTGAGGTGAAATTCCAAATGCACAGCAGTAGAAACAGAAAACAATAAAATACAGACTCATAGACAGATAAAATAGCCAATCAATCAATAAATCAGTCAACCAATAAAATAACGGGTAAAAGGGCGCCAAGATAAAATAATCTTCCGTTGATAAGATGGTGATTTATTTATTTTTTGGTGGAGGATCTAAGGCACCCAGCTTTGGTCCGACTTGGCCACACCTTCACAAACAGAGACATCGGAATCACCGAATGAATTAAATAATCTATCCTGCATCCAACAGTTTCGCACCCGGTCCTCTGGAAACATATCGGGGTGTAATTCGCTATTCTGACTATTATCTATCTCTGCTCTTAACCCCTTCCGGCACGGATAATGTTGTGCTTGTGGACATGATAAGTACATGTGAATCTTCCAGCAAGTGCACAACATTAACACTGTAATAAGCAAACTTTAATGCACGTGAAAAATCCAGGGCCATGGCATAAACTCCAATAAATCAATTCAAATTACTATTTTAGAGGAACAAATGTATTAAAATTATAAAATAGATCAAGTACTAAAATAAAAAATACACACAGAGCTGCTTAATAAAATAATTTAGTTCCTATTCCAATTACCAATAACGCATATATGTACTCTATCTCAAGACTAAAACATTAAATATGGAATATTTAATATGAAATATGAATGTTAGAGCTTTAACTAACAAACGCTTTTTACTGGCATCATCCATAGTGATAAAAAATTGACGTATTGCACTATGAAACGGGTTTAGTTCAGACAGCGTATTGTTTTAATCTAACTGGGTGCCTCCGATTATACCGCATCGCGGCAGACTGCCAAGGAAAAAGAGGCAGGGGCTTAGCAAACATTTACCTGTTTCATTAAAATGTAAAGATGTCAGCTTTGGTAAGTTCCAAATTCCTTGAGTATTCTGTCACAGCAATCCATAGAGATTCTCAAGTTCTAGTATTATCCGGTATAGACCTCCAAAATACAACGCTGGCTTTTTGAGGAATTTCCACTAAATGAAAATTCTTTAATTACGCTAACTATGACACACTCTAATAGTTAAGGACTTTAATTTCTATATACAGATAACGTGTGTGATCTAAAAGTAAAACAATTTATGAACTCTCCGGGACTTTACTTAAGACGCTTAGTAAATCAGCTCTGCTACTATAAAGTTGGTATTGTCATACAAGTTAGACTAGTGATTACTAAAGGACTGAAAGTTGATATAAAGTAGATCATTGATATTCGTCTATCACTCATTTTCTACTTTTTAATATAGGAAATAATACAAAAAACACCTGCGAGAAGCTATAAATTGTTAAAAACGCTTCTTTGACCTGCAGCAGCTTTAAAATTTACAAAACATTCTAAGCAATTTTAGTCCGTTTGAGAAAAGCAACTATAATAGTGTGAGATAATGTAAATAGTAAGGTGGAAAGATTTAATTCTAAAGTAAGAGCTGCTGCTTAGATATAGTTGCACCTGAAAGTACAGTTAAAATCTTCTAGCATTATATACTATGTAAGCACCTTGCAAAGAGTGTCTCCTTAGATTTAAAAGAGAACATGCCCATTGAGCTGCAATGGAAGTGAAAACTAAACTTACTCATCCTAACATGAAATATTAAAAGTTAAAATAAATAGGAATATAAATAACACTGTCCGGTTCCTAGAGGCACTGCTATTTCCTCTAAGATTATAAATAACAATGCTAGTAATCCCAGAGTCTTATTCTACGCATTGATCGTCTGCTAAACCCAGGTAACTCAAAGGAATGCCTCCTAAGTAGCTTCCAGTGAAAACCTGTGAAGCTATTGCTGTATTTTTCTAATCAAAAAATTAATGATATTAGAAATAACATGGTTTATCTCCCCAACACTAAGGATCCCTCCTAAATCCCAGCATCCTGTTATATAAACAACAAACTCTACTAGGATAGATTTACCTGATTTACAAAATAATATCTCAATTAAAATCCGGCGCCTCCGATCCACATCAACAAATTATTTCAAAGAAGCATCAGGCGTATAATTGATAATGTTCTTGACATAGTAAATTAATTAATAGATAATGGGGTCTTCCTAGACTGTCTTAAGACTGCTGTAGCAAAACCCCTACTGTGTGAAAACATAATCTTAACCCTCGCTTTTAAAATTTTAGACCCATCTCTAACCTGCCTTCTTAAGTAAAGTTCTAGAGAAGGCAGTCACATGCAGTTAAATGACCAATTCCCAATAAACCTGCTATTCTGGATAAATTTCAGTCGGTTTTAGAACAAATCACAGCACAGAAACTGCACTCGCGAAAAGTAGTAAATGTATTCGGCAGTGAATGGATAGAGGCTACTGATCTGTTCCAACTCTGGTCTGAGTGCTGCATTTGGACACCATTGATCATACATTCTTAGAAATCAGCCTTAGCCAATGGGTAAATTTGCAGGTCTTAAATTGGTTTGGAATCCCACCCGGCAGGAGAAAATTTTGTGAGCTGTGTGGGTGTCCCAAGCAACTCGAAGACATGATATCCGATATGGTGTTCCATGGGTTCCATCCTGGGTCCGCTGCTCTTCCTCTCTAATCTACATGCTCCAAGTTGTGGGTCAGATTATCCAGGGCACAGTGTGAGCTGCCTTTACAGCTATGCTGATGACACACAGCTGTACTTATCAATAGCACCTGATGACCCTGATTCTCTTGATTCACTAACAACACAATGTCTGACTTGTATCCTTTGTGAATGGATGAATAGTAACTTTCTAAGCAAATAAAGAGAAACTGAAATCTTAACAGATTGCAAATGGATGAACGAGGCTATTAGAAATAAACTGGATGGCGTTTAGGATTAAAAAGTCAAGACGGAGGTAAAAAGCTTAGGTGTAATTGTTGACTGTAATCTTGGAATTTAAATTGCATATTAATCAGACTACTTGACAGCATTTTAACCTACAGTTGGCAAAGTTAGACCTCTTTATATCATTGAAAGATGCTGAGAAATTAATCTTACGCTTTTGTTTTCAGTAGACTAGATTACTGTAAATGCACCTCCTTTCAGGACTACCCAAAAAAGATATAAATCACTTGCAACTAGTGCAGAAATGCAGCCAAGTAGAATCCTGTAACTTAGAAAAAGAAAAATCCGGTGCACATTCTCTCCAGTTTTGATGTCACTTCAAGCACTGTTTACTCTGTGCTATCATAGGATTGATTTAAAATTCTCATGTGTGTATGGTTTATAAAAAGCTCAAATAATCTCGCCCATCTTATATATCGGTTCATGCACCTATATTCCAAATCGTAGAATCCTTAGATCCTCAAATGAGTGTTCCTTAAAATTCCAAAAAGTTCCAAATCTTAAAAAGAAGTGGTGAGGCGGGCGGCCTTCTGCTGCTATGCACCTAAATCTGGAATAACTCGCCAATAGGAATTCACCAGGTTGGTAGAGTGTAGCTTAAAACACTGCTGAAAATACATTACTTTAACATGGCCTTTTATAACTTCACTTTATCTAATCCTGATAATGAAAGTACCAATTCTTCATAATAAATTATATTCATGGTGGCTCTAAAATCCGTAATTGACCCCTACTTTCCTTCTGTTTCTTCCGTTTTTGTGGTGGTGGCGAGGCCACCACCGCCACCTACTCAAAAGCATCATTAAGCCCAACACATTGATGGATGGATTAAAATGCAGAAGTCTACGTACTTTCATCATCAATAAGTCCTTCTGTGAGAACCCTAAATCCAAAGAGACTGTTTCATTTATGTTAGGTAGAATGCCCAGAGGGACTGCTGGACCTATGAATGGAATCCCTTGCTAGATTTTATTTCTTTTTTTTCTCCCAACTTGTCTGAGTTTTTCTTTTTTGTTTTTCTGTCTACCCTGGCTACGCATTGGACCTACTTTATTCTATAAGTAATACTAATTTTGACTTATTTTATTTTCTTACTGTGTCTTTTATTTTTCTATTCTTCATTATGTAAAGCACTTTGAGCTATTTGTTATATGAAAATGTGCTATAAAAAATAAATGTTGTTGTTGTTGAGAAGTTGTGTATAGTGTACAGTTCAAATCTGTAGTCTCAGGGAAGTTTGTGGTTCCATGTGCCCCGCTTACTAAAATCTACACTGAGTGCTGCATTATTTTGTGGTGTGCGTGGGCTGCAGTAGAGATACCGCTAACTTCCTCAAACCAGCAGGAAGTTCAAAAGGCGCAGGCAGCGCTTGAGGTTCTACCAGGCAACGACGGTTTGAATTCCACTCTAAGGATCACTGACAGTATTTAAATGTGATCTTGCACTGTTCAGTGTGAAAGTCGTTGTGCTCTAAGGTAATGACCACTCACAACATTTGCGACAATAGCCCATATAGGATATATGGTATGAAGACAGGAGGGCAAGCAAGCAGTGCAAAGAGTAAACGCAATTACAATGTACAATAGCCACCCAAAACAGAGTATGAAAAAATTAGGATATCAGTTGTTTGACCCCTTTATATTTGACCAGAGTCAATTAAACTTGGCAACGGAAAGAGGAACAGCAATCACAACAATGAACTCTGAGCATATTAGACAGTGCTTTTTAAAAATTGTTACAGACGGTCTGCCTAACACTGTGAAAGTGGCCATAAGATGACATTGAATTAAATACAAAGAATTAGTTCTTTCTAAGACTACAGAAGGAAAAGGCCCTTCAAATGTGGAGTGAAGAGAGTATAAAGAAATATTTATTATACTTCTGTAAATTAATAAATTGGTATAAGAGCACTTTTAAAATTTAGCTCTAGTGTTTCTAATCTGAGTTTCCTTCTAGCGCTGTATCGTTATAGGGATGTAATAAAGAAGCATTTCCTTTTGTACTTTTGTTTAAAGCAGAAGAACAAAATTTCTACTTACTTCTGTTCTACAAAGAATGGGTTTATAAAATACGGCATTATTTCAACTGAAAGTGTCTGTAGACGGCCACAGTCGGACCATGAGGACTGCAGTATGCATCAGAAACAACCCAAGCCCTGGGAAGACATTTTGATGGTGCTGTTAAAGATGGCATTACATTGCCGATATTATGCCATATGCCTGCGGCAGATTGAATTACGCGTGGAAATTGAGTGTGGTTCAGTCCAAAACAGAACTGATGACATGTGGCAAATGATGGTGGCTAAAAGTGACTGTGGCAAGTGACAGCAATAGGCAGTGGAGCCAGAACCGACATCATCACGGTGCTGAACGCTTATGGAATATACCATGAATGGTGAAGTGCAGAGGACGAAAAAGTCAGTGCATTTCGCCAGTTCCTGGTTGGATACATGGAATTGCTTCCATTGAATCATCACATAAAGTCAGCAAAGAAGTTTTGATTATGCTCTATGCAGTCTTAAGCGAGGTGCTGGTGGAAGAAATGGTAGCGTAAAGGCAAAGGGACTTAAAAACATTGCACTGTATTGCAACTCAAGACCGCGGAATTGTGAAGGAGACATCGGGGAAAGGGAAGGTGAGTTACATCTAGGAATGGTCGCATGCCCTGCCCTGGTTTGGATGGCAAAGTACGGGAGTTTCTAAGAAAACCAGGTGTTTCTTTTGTTTTCCAAGCTTCAAAAAAGACAACGTGGTTCATTAACTGACGCACTAAGGCTGGCTCCTGGATCAGCAGTTTTCCATTTAATCTAATCTTTTAATTTAGATGTAGAGTTTTATCTTTAATCATTTATTATTTTTTATTTCTCTGAATTTTTTCTCTGGTTAAAATGTTTATTTTGTAAATTGCCATCGTTTCTTCTAGTAGGTTAGCTTCGCTATATTGGATCATTCTATAGGAAGTAGGATTTTCACGGGGTGCCTGTAATTTATTCTCATTTCTTCAGTGGTGTTCCAGCCAGAAAATTAACCCGGAAAAGTTGTATACCTAGTATGAGCAAAGAAAACAACCTCTTGAAATTCAGTAAGTCAAGGCTATCACACCATTAGAATTCCCCAAGGGCATAATTCCTGATATGGAATTAGCATAAAGTTAAGGTGTGGCCTCTGTGGGAAATTTACACTGGAAAAATGGCAGTAGAGAGGCTGGATGCTGCTAATTGGGCATTGTCTGCTCTTCCACACTGCTATTCTGATTTTACCACAGAAGACTGCAACCTGAGAAATGGAGTTTTAAACGCCAAGAGAATCTCATAATCACAATGGTCTGACGAGGTGGGTGCATCCCCGTGACTTCAAGCACAGAGCCTCCCAAAATCCGAACCCTGCCCAGCATCAACCAAAACTGAGCCATACAGAGCAGATTGGCTGGCCCCAGAGATTTTAAATGTGCTTGTCGGGATGCACTGACCTGTCAGACCATTGTGCGTATCACTGCCGCTCAGCTCTATTTTGCTGCAGTCTCTTTCATCGCAATCCACGGTCAGCGTGAGAAGAGACACGCCCAGTGTAGTATTCAGCTGTTATTTTTTCAGTGTAATTACAGAGGTTACCTGTTTTATGTTACTATAACAGCTGGGCGGTTTAGTACTGCCGCAGTTGACTCGTTATAGAGAAGAAAGTTTTGTTTCATACTTGTATGCACTTCCTCGGTTAATTTTCTCTGGCTGGAATACCTACCGAGAAGAAATGAGAATGGTACAGGCACCGTGAAATCCCTGCTTTTCCCTATAGGAAATGACTAACGCGTAAGCTAACCTACTGGCGAAACATTAAACCGCTAGTACCAAACATTGAATAAGAGAAAATTGCAAAGAAATAAAAAATGATAGGAAATGATTAAAGGTAAAAACTGGCATCCTCCTTGGAAATTAAAGAGATTGAATTAGAAATGGGAAAACTGCTGATCCCAGGAGCCACAACTACAGTGCTGTCAGTTAATGAACCCGTTGTCTTTTGAGAGAAGCTTGGAAAATGAAAAGAAACACCTGGTTTTCTTTGAAAACCCCTCATTTGCCATCCAAAATGAACTGGAACTTGTCGCTACTCATTCCGACCCCTGCTGCTTTAGCGCGAGAGACCATCGACCCTCCCTTCTGGACATTGCACGTTGCTCCTGATGCTGAGACAGCCATCTTTAGCCAAACCAGCTGACGCCTAACCTGACCCGCCGCTGAGAGAGACGTAATAGGTAAGCAGCTGAATTTTCAAGTGAACGCATATGCCGAGAGAAGAAACTGCATTACTAGCAGCAGAAAATAATTTCATCCTCACCAAGAAGGAGCAAAAACTGACTTTGGCTGGATCGCTACATTGACGTAGTCCAGAATTCCTACACCTCCAGCGGAGAGGATATGCGCTACATCAGAGGAGTTCTGGATTGAAGCGCCGTCGATTCCCAAAAGTTAAAAGAGCCGCTAGCGCTCTTTCCGCATCTCCATGTTGCTACCTCAAAATACTACTGTCGCTGTGATCGGATAAAGCCATTTTGATTTTATCATCCGCAAGCAAGAAGAGGTTTTCCAGTACCCCATTCCTGGCTGGGAAAACTTACTCACATATACATAGAAGAAAGAAGGCAGTGACTACTGAAACCTTGGAATTAGTCGGAAACGGAAGGCACTACGACTATAGATGTAACTCACATTCTTCTAGCCGCCTCCTCTTCTGCATTTGACGCATCGAGGCGTTACTGTGAGTGCAATGTTTTTCAACGCTATTCTTTACTCAAGCATAATAGATCTTCCCAAACTTCATAGAAGACTCGTACAGTACCAGCCAAACTTCATTTTTTCTGACTTTATGTGATAATTTGCCTTTATACCCTTTCAAGACGGATAAAATGCCTGTGACATATTTATGAGGGAAGAAAAGAGGGCACTTCCAATGATGGCGGTCATTCGAGCGTTAAGCGATATTTTTTCAAAGCTGTGACGCAAATACGAAGGGAGTGTATGCAGCACCCTAAACGCTCTTTGTTTTAGAACTGATTTACGCAATCCAGACTCCTCTGATGTAGCGCATGTCCTCTCCCTTCTGGAGTGGGAATTACGAATCCAGTAAGCCAATGCTGGCACCGGCTAACCAAAGTCAGTCTCTTGCCTCCCTTGTGAGGATGGGGGTATTTCTGCTGCTAGTAATACACAGTTTCTCTCGCATATGCCGCTCATGAAAATTCAGCTGCTTACTATTACGCTCTCCCCAGCGAGGGATCTTGAGTTGGGCGCTACCGCGCCAGTTTTGGGCTAAAGATGGCGCTGTCTCCGCATCGGCCTTGTAATGGCCCAGAGAAGGAGGTCAGTGCAGGTTGGTCTCTCCATTAAACACAGCAGAGATCGGAATGGTCATGGCAAGTTCAGTTCTTGGCTTGATGGTAAAGTACGGGAGCTTTCTAAGAAAACCAGGTGTTTCTTTTGTTTTCCAAGCTTCTCAAAAGAAAACGGGTCACAATCATATACTCTGGTTGGCCTTGGATCAGCAGTTTTCCCATTTCTACCCTAATCTTAATTTCCAAGGAGGATGTAGAGTTTTACCTTTAATCATTTTCTATCATTTTTATTTCTTCTAATTTTTCTCTTATTAAATGTTTATTTTAACGTTTAATGTTTCGTAGGTTAGTTTCTCACAGAGTTGACTATTTCCTATAGGAAAAGTAGGGATTTCACAGTGCCTGGGTAACGCATTCTCATTTCTTCCTCAGTGGTGTTCCAGCCAGAAAAAATTAACCCGAAAGTGCTTAGTACCTAGTATGAGCAAAGTAACCTCTCAAGGAATTCAGTGTCACGTGGCGGCTAATTTCCACAACGCGGCTACCTGGGGCGGGTATACATCTGATATGGAATTAGCATAAAGCCAAGGTGGCCTCTCTGTGAAATTTACACTGGAAATGGCAGCAGAGAGGCTGATGCTAAGCACTGGGTACTGGTTCGCTCTTCCGCACCGCTATTCGTGAATTCCTACCATGGTCAGGGAAGAGAGACTGCAAACCTGAGAAATAGAGCTGAACGCTGCCGTAATTACACTACAATGGTCTGACGCGAGTGGCATCCTGTACTTAAGCACAGAGCCTTTCCCCCAAATCTGTACTTAATGCTCAGGCAGTACATCAACGCCAGTAAAATTGAGCCATACAGAGAGAAGATCAAATGGCCTCATGAAGATGACACACGCAAAATCGCGGAAGCGCCCTCTTTCTTCCCAAATATGTCAAGCAGGTGTTTGTCAGCCAGGCCAACGAAGATTCCCAATTGAAGTATCACATAAAGTCAGAAAATGAAGTTTGATGCTGTACAGTGTTCCTAAGGAGGTTTGGAAGATCTGTTAACGGTAAAGGTAGTTCTAAAATACTGCACTCCGTCCCTTGTACCCTCGATCACAAATGCAGAAGGACACACACACGTAAAAGGAATGTGAGTTACATCTATGGTCAGCCCACTGCCTTCCTCGCTTCCGGACTAATTCCAAGGTTTCCAGTAGTCACTGGCTTCTTCTTCTGTATCGCTGCAAGCTTCCCAGCCAGGAATGTGTTACTGGAAAGCCTCCCTTTTCCCGCCGGACGGTAAATCAAAAATGTATTTCGCGGTCCGACACGCCGAGCAGTGATATTTTTTCGCTTAGACGCTAAATACGAAGGAGTACGGAAAAGAACGCCTCAACGCCTTTGTTTTGTAGAATCCGCCGAAGGCGCCAAATCCAGACTCCTCCATGGCGCCGTCCTTCCCCTCCTGAGTGTGGGAATTACAAACCACGCCACTGCCCTGGCCAACCAAAGCCGTCTTGCCCTCCCTGGTGAAGATGTAGCATTTCTGCCAGGTAATACACAGTTTCTTCCTCCCTGAAGGCGTTTCGTCGCTAGCAAATCTAGCCGCTTACTATTACGCCTCTCCTCAGCAGGATCTGAGCTACGCCATGTGCCAGCTTTGGCCAAAGATTCTCGTCTCCGTGATCAGACAACATTCTCCTTAATGTCCAGAGAAGGGTGGGTCAGTGGCTGGGCCCCTCCTCCTTATTTTAACACAGCAGAGATCGGAATGGTCACATAAGTTCCAATTTTGTTTAATGGCAAGTATTTGGGAGTTCTCTTCAAAGAAAACCAGGTGTTTCTTTGTTTTCCACGCTACCTGCAAAAGATAACGGGTTCATTACAATCGGATAAGTACGTTGGTCTTGGACGCGCAGTTTTCCCCATTTCTAATCTATAATCTTTAATTTCCAAGGAGGATGTAGAGCCCACTAATCATTTCTTTGTATCATTTTTATTTCTTCTAATTTTTCTGCATTTCAAAATGTTTATATTTTTAACGTTTAATGTTTCTTTCTAGGTAGGTTAGTTTCAAGAGTTGATCATTTCTATAGGGAAAAAGTAGGATTTCACGCAGTCAAAAATTCCATTCCCTACTTCTTCCAGCGGTGCCCTGTTTCGAAAAAATTAACCCGGAAAGTGTTGTAAGCACCTAGTATGAGCAAAGAAAACAACCTCTTAGAAATTCAGTAAGTCACGGGCGCTCTATTCGGCCTCTGGCGTTAATTGATATGGAATTAGTATAGATAAAGTTAAGGTACTTCTGTGAATTTTACACTGGTGCTGGCAAAGAGAGTCGATACACTGGGCATTGTCTGCTTCTTCTCCACACTGCTATTCTGTGGAATTTTACCATTGTAAAGAGTGACTGCAAACCTGAGAAGTTAGGAGCTGAACGCCGCTTAATTACACCACAATGGTCTGACGAGGTGGTGCATCCCCGTGACGCTACGCAGCCTTCCCCAAATCTGTACTCTGGCTCAGGCAGTACATCAACTAAAATTGAGCGCATATAGAGAAGATTAGCATGGCCCCTTTAAGCAAAGGATGACACGCAAAATCGCGGAAGGCCTCTTTCTTCCTAAATATGCCGCATTTGTCACGTGTCAACGAAGATTCCTCCAATTGGAAGTATCACATAAAAGTTTCAGAAAATGAAGTTTGGCTGATGCTGTACAGTGCTCCTATGAGGTTTGGGAAGATCTGTTAACGGTAAAGGCAACGTTCTGCAACATTGCACTGGCCTTGTACCCCTGATCGTCAAATGCAGAAGGAGACGTGGGAAAGGAATGAGTTACATCTATGGTCACCCACTCGCCTTCCGCTTCCGAATTAATCTCCGCGCTCTGTGTAGGTCACTGGCTTCTTCTTCTGTATCTGGCTGCAAGTTTTCCCAGCCAGGAATGGGTTACTGAAAGTTCTCCCGCCGGACGGTAAATCAAAATGGCTTTGGTCCGATACGCGAGCAGTGATATTTTTTCGGGCGACGCAAATACGAAGGAGTGAGCGAAAGAACGCCCTAACGGGTTTTTGTTTTGTAGAACTGACGATGCCAAATCCAGACTCCCCTCTCGATGTAGCGCATGTCCCTTCCCTCTGAGGCAGGGAACTACTTAATCCACGCCAATGCCAAGGCGCCACAACTAAAGTCAGTCTTTGCCCTCCTTGGTGAAGATAAGATGGGGTGGCTTCTGCTGCTAGGTATCACATTGTGTTTCTCTGCATATGCCATCATGAAAATTCAGCTGCCAGCTTCATTACTACGCCTCCCCAGCGAGATTCATGGAGTTGGGCTGCCATGCCAGTTTTGGCTAAAGATGACGCTTGTTCCTCAGACTGTGACAACATTCTTAATGCCGTCCGAGAAGAGTCAGTGGCTGGTCTCCTCCTTATTTTAGTCATAGCAGAGATCGGAATGGTCGCGAGCAAGTCTGGGCCTCCCGGTTTGGATGGCAAAGTACGGGAGTTTCTCAAGTTGAAAACCAGGTGCCTCTTTGTTTGCCACTCAAAAGACAACGGGTTCATTAACTGGATGGCAATTGGTTGGCCCCTGACCAGCAGCTCTTCCTACTCTAATTCAATCTTTAATTCCAAGGAGGATGGAGTTTTACTTTTAATCATTTCTATCATTTTATTTCTTCAGAATTTTCTCTATTAAATGGTTATTCTTTAACGTTTACTGCTTCCTTTCAGTGGTATAGTTTCAGAGCTGATCATTTCCATAGGAAAAGCAGGGATTTCTACGGTGCCTGTACCCATTCTCATTTCTTCCCTGTGTGGTGTTCCAGCCAGAAAAAAAAATTCTAACCTTGGAAAAGTAAGTTGGGGGAGAATTAGCAGGAGTAAAAGAAAAACAAACTCTCATGGAAATTCATAAGTCACGCGGCCACGCCCATTGTGAATCGTGCCTAAAGGGGCAATACATCTGATATGAAATTCAGTATAGTTAGCGGCCTCTGTGAAATTTACACTGGAAATGGCAAAGAGAGGCTGATGCTGCCACCAAGTAGCTTGTTCCCGCCTTCTTCCACACTGCTATTCGCTGTGAAATTCTGGAACGCTTAGGAAGAATGCGTTCCCTGAGAAATAGAGCTGAACGCCAAGTTTAATTACACTACAATGGTCTGACGAGGTGGTGTGCATCCCCTGTGACTAAGTAATAAGAGCCTTCCCAAATTCTTCGTAATTTCACGGGCAGTACAACATCAACCAAAATTGGAGCTTATACAGAGAAGATTAGCGGCTCCTGCAAAAGGGATGACACGCGAAAATCGCGGAAGCGCCCTCTTTCTCCTAAATATGTCAAGCAGGCATTTTGTCACGGCCAACGAAGATTCCATTGAAGTCAGCTATAAAGTCAGAAAATGAAGTTTGGCTGATGCTGTACAGTGCTCATATGAGGGTTTGGGAAGATTCATTAACGTAAAGGCAACGCTCTAAAAATAAAATTGGCCTTGCACCTCACGCCAAATGCAGAAGGAGACGCAGAAAGGAATGTGAGTTACATCTAAAGTGGTCAGCCCACCCGCCTCTCCGCTTCCGGACCACCAAGGTTTCAGTAGTCACTGGCTTCTTCTTCTCTGTATCAAGCCGGCAAGCTTTCCTGCTTGGTGGTAATGGGCTACTGGAAAGTTTCCCGCCGACGGTAAATCAAAATGGCTTTGTCCGATACGCCGGTTATAGATATTTTTTTCAAGCGAGACGCAATGCGAAAGGAGTGTATGGAAAGAACGCCAACGGCTCTTTGTTTTGTAACTTCACAATGCATGCTAAATCCAGACTCCTCTTGATGTAGCGCATGTCCTTCCCTTCGGAGTGTGGGAATTCACGTAACTACGCCACAAGTAAGGCCACAACCACAAAGCCGGGCTCCTTGCCCTCCCGGCAGTAAGCCGCTGCTAGTAATACAGTTTCTTCTGTCTCGCATATGCCGTTCGTTAAAATTCAGCCGCTTACTATTACGCCTCTCAGGCTGCAGGGGATCTGATGTTACGCCGGCGCCAGTTTTGGCCAAAGATGGCTTCGGTTCCGCATCAGACAACATTCTTAATGCCGTCCAGAGAAGGAGGTCAGTGCGGGTTGGTCCTCCTCTTATTTAACACAGAGATCGGAATGGTCGCCACACAAGTTCAAAGGCTCCCTTGTTTGATGGTAAGTAGGGGTTTTCAAGAAAAACCAGGTGTTTCCTTTGTTTTCCAAGCTAATTTCCAAAGACACAACGGGTTCATTAACGATGCAAAATTCTGGTTGTCT
>NC_053155.1:321914062-321934381 GCF_016835505.1 Polypterus senegalus | reverse complement strand
GTTTTTGTTTAACTGCCAGACAACAGTTGAGAGGGAGAATGGAGTGAGGTCATCAGTGAGCTCACGGGTCTGTCCTTGGACCTCATTACTTTGTAACCCTAAGCCTAACCCTTTCATTACTAAACCATCAAATTTGCAGTGATACTAAAATTGAGGATGGAAGACACTGAGGAGGCAGCAAAAATCAAAAAGACCTGAAAAGCTTGAACTGACAAGTTTACACAAATACAAAGACATCAATTATAAATACAAAATGGGAGACACCAAGCTACAGGAAAGACCCTGAAAAGATTATGGGTTTATGATGATATAACATTTCATTAACTAAGAAATGTTAAGTAAAGAAATGCCAAATAAATGTTAGGTTAATCATACATACTGCTGAATTTAAGTCAAGTGATGTTATGCTCAACATATATAATGCCACCACATCTGGAGTATTGTGTACAGTTAGTCACCACAGTATAAAAGACATAACAGCACTTGAAGCTGTGTAGAGGAAAGTAACCAAGTGAATCATGGGACTTAAGGACATGTCCTAATGTGACATACTCTGAGAAATAAACCTGTTTAGTCTGAGCAAAGGAAACTGTGTGGGGACCTCATCCAAGTATTTAAAATCCTTAAAGGCATTGATAAAGTAGACCCGTAATATTCTTTCAGCTAATGGATGATAACATACTCAAGGACATCAGTGGAAATAAAGGGAAATGCATTTAAAACTGAAGCCAGGAAGCGCTTCTTAGCAAAGAGTTGTGGGGCTCTGGAACAAACAGATACTTCAGGAGTTGGAAACTTGAGAACCTTTACAAAGAATCTGGATGAGACATTGGGACAGCTTGCTATTAGCTAAACAAATGGCCTTGATAGACTGAATGGTCTCGCCACGCTTTGTCAGATGTCTTATGTTCTTTTGTTACTTTGCTTCATCTCTTGCATGACCCTTTGAGGGCACCAAGACTCATGTGAGGCTCCTGTTTGTATATTTCTCTTTAGCCTATAATACCATTCAGCCTCACGTTCTTGCACAGAGACATATTAAAGAATTTAATTTCGACTTCAGCTTGGTAAGATGGCTGTTTGATTTTTTAAGAGGCAGGACTTGAAGAGTGAAAGTCAATGGCTGTATGTCTGACATGTTGTCCTCACCCAAAGGTCCACTCAGTTCAGTTCTTTCACCCTTTTATACTACCTTTACACTACTGATAGTCTCAATAAATTTGAGCACAGGTTCATCTTAATATGACTGATGACCTGCCTCAGTTCTGTTTTGATTTGAACCTGTAAACAACTCCTATGAATTACCCATTTTCAGCCAGGGAATATTATACTAGTGTCTGCCACAACCTTTCTTGATGGCTTTGCTCATTCTTGCAGACAGTGGCGTAGTTGGCAGAATGGAAAAAGCCCAGAAGAAACGGGGACAGAACCTGAAACATAACCAGATGGGAGGATGGAGATCCAAGTGGGGGTTCATCCCGTGGTCCTGAAAGACCCGGTACAGGCTCTGCTCCCAAAATGCATAACCAGGCTATAAATAAACAAGGGGAGTATATGGGAGAAACACACAGGATTGGGCTGGTCACTATGGGGGAAGCAAAGGGGGCTTATGATGCTCTCTCAGAGGAGAGAGCTGTCTCCCTACTAGGGTTAGGACCCTAGATACTGTAAATGTGGGGCATCCCAGACCAGCAGGTGGAGAAAATATAAAATTAGAAATTCAACTCAGAGAGGCCTACCCAGGAACAAGCCTTTGCTCTCTGGAAAAAGTGGCACTGTGGCTAAAGCCATCTGAATGTGACTCCATACAGAAAGTCCAGCAGATAGCCTGCTTCCTCTTAATTAAGACCCTTGCGGGGCATTTCACCCAGCCAGTCTGGGGAGAATTTCAAAATATCGATGACCTCATCAAGCTCGTATGTCATCCAGGATGGCCCCAAAATTAGGGACAGCAGAATGATCCTTAGTGGACACCATGGGATTAAGTCCCAAACACTGCCTCTCCTGTATAAACTGGAGCCTGTGCCGAAGTCCCCTGGAAAGTGGGTGCACAACCTACCAGGGAATGAGGAGGAATGAGGTGGAAACCCCTAATGACATCACATAAGGGAGTAGTGAATAAGAAATCAGGAATAACATTTCTGATTGACAAGACATCGAACAGAACCTAGGGTTATTGTTCAAGAGCGTCCATTGTCCTGCAGAGGCAAGAAAGCAGAGGTGGAGCTTGGAAATCGCATTTCTGGAACTAGAGTTATAGAGGAAAGTCATAGTCCCTGGTCCAGTACGAGAGTCTTGTTAGTAAACCTGATGGAGGATGGAGGTTTTGCACGACTTCCATCGACTTAATCAAGTCTCCTAATTCAATGCTTATCCAATGCCTTGAGTGGACGACTCACCGTGAGGGGCTTGGACAGGTGAATTATTTAACCAAGCTTTACATGACGAAGGGTAATTGCAGGTTACTTTAATGGACTCTACTAAGGTTAAGACTGCATTTAACATCCCCAGTGGACACCTGACAGTATCGGGTCCTTCCATTCGATACGTGGTTCCTGCTACTTTCCAGCGTATGGTTTATTTCAGTACAGGGGCGGCAATGTACTGACTTCTTTCTCAATAGCTTGCAGACCATCCACGGAAATCCCGAACAGTTCAAGTGCCTCTGATGACGACACTTCTGGGCCTCCAAATGAAATACTTTCTACCCGTGTCATCTGATGGACGTCCTTCCAGTTTTGGCCCCACTAATGACTTTCACTTCCTGTCTTGGCAATAAAGCTGCCGTCTTTGACAACTTGCCTCAGTTCTGTTTTTGGACTCAAACCTATAAACAACTCTTAAAAACTACCCATTTGCAGCCAGGGGAATATTATATGGGTGGCTGTTCCAAACCTTTTTTGATATTTTTTGTTTTTGTGAATTAAGGAACAAATAACCAAATTTTAGAAGCAGCACCAGTGACCTAAAAAAACACCGTGTCAGGGCAATCATTGACAGTTATAAATATATGATTTTAAAAGGAAAAAAACCCATTGCAAAGGGGACAGAAAGCTCTGCTTTTTTTGGGAAGCCGGTTTTTGTAATGAGTCCTCCCATGATGACACTTTTTAAAAATTTGTATTGAGTCTGTCGTTTTTACATTGACAGCCGGTTTGGGAAATCTAAAAAAAAAAACAGAATTTTTAAAATTGTAAAATGGAGCAGAAAAGTAACAAATCTGAACCCGTTCAGTTCAAGACCTGTTTAACAAGTGAGTGCTACAGAAAGCAGAAAGTCCCTTTATGTCTACCTGTGGTCCCCTCCTGTTTTCACCATGTCCACACTTTTGAAATTTAACTTTTGACTCCCCTTCAGTGATTTTTCTTGGTGTTATTGGTGGTGCCATTTTCCTTTTCTGTCCACCTTTTTCTCCTCTTCCCCGTTTGTCCTCCCCCCCCTCTTCCTGTTTCATGTCTTCCTTTACTTTTTTTTTGCACTTTTCTGCTTTTCCCCTTTTCTTGTTTCCCCCTACCTTGCTGTCCCACCTTCGTCACCCACCAGCTCCAGTTGTTCCCCCCTTTTGTCTGTTGTCACCTTCATTGTTTTGACTTCCATCTTTTCTGTTTTTTGGACTTTAAACAAACTTTAAAAAGGGGATCAGAGGAGGAATGGGGGCACAAGTAAAAAACAATTTTATTTGGGGGTTTTTTTCCTTGGGATTCCCTGTCACTATTGTGCTTATTTTGTTTTTTTTTTGATGTTTATATTTTAATTATTTAGTTTCATTTATAAAGATTGTTTGTGTGTTTATGTGATTTGTGGGTGGTTCCCGTTGCAGGGGATGCCCATCACCGCAATGGAGAAGACTGAGGAAAAACCCACAGTCCCCCCACGGGTTTATTGTGAATGCACTTTGTGTGTGATGAGTTTAGTTGCATTTGTTATTCTTGTGTGTCATATTTTAAACTTTGATTTTTTACCATTCTTGGATTTTGTGTATTGGGACAATGGCCTTGGATTCCCCTTTTTGTTTTAAAAAACTTCACTTGTGCCGAGGAGATTTTTTGTGACTTTAATTTTTGTGAAAAAAAAACCTTTTTAAAAAGACCTTCAGCCCCTTTTGGGAAATAGCTGGATTTGATGGTTCACCCCGGGGCAATTTGATTTTTAAATTGGGAAAACCCTGCTTGGGAACCTGTAGTTCATAACAAGAGGATAATAAAGATAAAAAATGGGATTGTGGGACAAAAAAAAAAACAACAGGCTGAGCAGAAAGGAAAACAAAAGGGTGAAAGAGACCACTGTGGGCGAGGTTCAGGGGCCCAAAGTGTCCATAAGAATTTAACAATTAAAAAAGAAACAGCAGCTGTGTCCTTTTTCACGCCCCTCTGTCTGCCCACATGAACTGACGCCCGGGGCCTGATTAAAACAATCTTTTATGGTGGGGGGGAACATAAAGAGCCATAAAGTCAGAAGAAATAAAATTCAACAAACACAAACACACACACTACTCACACTCACACTCTCTCACTCACTTGTTGTTGACTTATTTCAGTTTCTCTAATTTGCAGTTTTCACCCTCAGCCCCTCAGACAGCTGATTCACTCCTGAATCCTCCATGTTGTTGATGCTCAGGTCCAGTTCAGTCCAGTCGTGAGTGTGGAGAAGAAAGAGCTGAGGAGAGAGCTGAGCAGCATGTGGAGGTGAAACCACAACGAGACAGGCTATGAAGAGGAAGAGAGAGAAGTGAGGACATGTGGACAGACAGGCAGATAGACCGCCGGGGTCTCAATAAGTGACATGATGACTACAAGCAGAGCTGGATGCTCAGCTGTGTCACTGAACAGCAGGCTGCTGCCAACATTTGAACTGAAACACAATTTGAACTCCACACCAATGCTGCCCTTCAAGGCGCTATATATCTGAAGCATCTTCTGTCTGTTAGGTTACCCTGAGTGACGAGAGAACGTCAACTGTTACACTGACAGGAGTGTCACACAGCTAGGCTGACCTTGCCCTCCACTTGAGTGTTCAGATGCAGTTCTTTCATTTGGTGACAGCTGAGTGATAAACCAAGATTTCTGTCATCATTCAGGACTCAGGGTGAGGACACACTGAAATGATTGTCAGGAGGCCATTTACAAATGCCAGCCTCTCCAGATGTTCAGTAACAGCAGCTGTAAATCAGTCAGCCTTTATTTTATAGAGTGTTAGTCACAAACTAAAAAACTCAAACAAGAGGACAAATAAACACAACAATCTCAAAGATAAATAAGTGAAAAGGGGAGAGCGGACAGGAGAAGTGATGGGACACGGAGAACATGACAGTCCAGTCCCAAGAGGACACACAAGAGGGTCATTGGCTACTCAGATTGATGCCCAACTCTGTCCAGTCATCGCTCTAAGGTCTGTCAGTCCTTGAGCTCAATGAACAAACTCCACTCAGCCAACTGGTGAACGAGTTCAAGGTGACAGGTGTCAGCACACTTGCGCTTAGGAGACGGTCGGTAAAACTCAAAGGTGAGTGAAACATTGAAAAATGAAGGCTGATATGCGTAATGAAGCCTTTCTCTCTGTCTTCCCCGGCCAGAAAAAAAAAAGACAAATAAACATACACGGACAGACTCTAAAGATGGCCGCCGTAACGCCACCTCCGGCCAACCCAGATGACGTATTTCTGGCCCTTCACATGACTTCAATTTGGCTCCTCCTGATGACATTGTTCACTATGCCACATCACGCCCATCCTTGATGACGTTGTTCTGTCCCACACCTTCACGCCATCTCCTGCCAACTCACTTTCCGTTCCATTTTGTTTTTCACTGTATAAAAAAGCCATTTGTCTTAATACAATTGTTAAATACTTACTGTTTTTGATCCACAAAAAGTTTTTGTCCTTTCTTTGTCCTTTGGACATTATACAGGGACGGACCTAAACCTTTTATATTTTGTGAGAGACTTTGTTTGAAGAAATCTATCACATCGACTTGTTGTGTCATAGAAAGGGTCTCTCTCAGTGTCACTGCACACACCAGCTGTCACAGATATGGTAGAATTAAGAGCTTAATTTAAAATGGACAAAATTAAAATACTGAAAATATTTAAGGTACAAGATAAAATAATAAGACATAGAAAATCAAAATAAAATTAAGAATAAAATGTGTTTGAGTGTCTCTGTGACAAAGTGGGCAAGCACTAATTTACAAAATTAGAATTTGTTTACAAATATTGATGAAGACATTCACATAAAATATGAAGAGACAAAGCCGTCCCCTTTATTTTATATAGCCTTTCAATCCCAAGTCACTTTACATGTCCAGCTCTCTCCTTGTATTCTTACTCTGAGCACAGACAGGTGATGTGACTCACCCAGGGTCACACAGCATGTGACAGGCAGGACCTGAACCCGGTCACTGGATGTCAAGTGCGGCACCTCAGCCACTGGGCCACAGAACTGGGAATCAGGATTGGCTAAAATGGCCGGAGGCGGGACATGAGCTGTCAGTCAGCCTGGGGGGGTGTAAGAGAAGGCGGCCATCTTAGTGAATTTGATTTATCAGGCCTTTGATCAAATGGGACGCTTTGGTGTCTTAGATGACCTAAAATGTCGACTGCCCTGAAGTGTTTGATTATTGTGTTGTTAAACATTTGGTCAAAGTGTGAAGGCTAAGGAGGACTGAAGTGACAACAGACACTCAAACGGACATGAACAGGACAGTGGCAAACAGTTAGACACACATCAGGGACCAGGTGCAAATCTGAACACACAGCTGAGCTCAAGGCTCTTGGTTCTAATTCTTTTCTCTATTTTGCCCTTTTTTTATTTTTGTACAATAAGACTTGGGTGACAGACTTGCAAGAACGGGTGACAAAAACTTCTAAAGTAAATGTGTACAAATGAGAGTGACATAAAGGACAAGGCCACAAATCAAATGTCATTGGACAAACTCTGAAGTGCCGGAGATCTTCAACAAGAAGGACACACTGAGCTGAGTTTGTGTCTTTGACTAACAATTGAAATCTTATTAATGGCGGGAGAAGATGAGCCAAAGATGAAGTCAGTGCGCTTTAGGGGGGAGATGATGCTTGACAAAAAGGGGAATCATTTTATTTTAATTTTATATTAGCTAGTTAGAAACCTTGCATCAAATGATATATTAATTAAGCTAAAGAGATTTACTTCATTAGTGTTGGTAATTGTGTTAAGAGACAAACAGAAATCCTTTCCTCTGAGCCCTGCGTTGTAATGCTGTGACTGGACGCCATGTGGGGACAATACAACTGACTGGCTGTCCCTCATCTTAGCCCCTTTGTTATATTACATTTTCTTTATGTCACTGTATCTGGACAATCGGTTATGAGTTTTATTCACATGTGAAATGTTAAATTTGGCACAGGCAGCATAGTTAGAATTGCTGACCAAGCATTTGATTAGATAGCCAAAGACAACTGGTGGCTTGTATAGTCAGCTTAAACACAGCATAGGGTATTTCTGCCCTCTGTCAGCACAAATCTTTTTCATTATTGGGAATGCAATCTGCACGTAAGCACTATGATATTTATGTATTTTGTGGAGGGGGAATTCAGCCCTTGTTTGGAGACAGAGAAGACCAGCAAGTGAAGCAAGACATTAAAAAAAGGTTTGGGACAGAAACCCGACCCTTGAAGGTTTGACAAAGTTCAAAGAAACCTCCCAGCGTGTGGAGAAAATGGTGACTGTGTTGATCCAGATTTCCCACCTGGATAAAGTCTTTCCATATGCCTCCCGTTTTAAATTCGTTAACCGTCAGAAAAATGTAAGCTAAAGATTTTTTTTTCTCATGTGATTCTTGTACCCGTAATC
The DNA here is from genome assembly GCF_016835505.1 of Polypterus senegalus. Classification (NCBI taxonomy): domain Eukaryota; kingdom Metazoa; phylum Chordata; class Cladistia; order Polypteriformes; family Polypteridae; genus Polypterus; species Polypterus senegalus. The sequence goes on along the minus strand of NC_053155.1, from coordinate 321,926,556 downwards.
AAGATGGGAGGGATATCGCCTTTTGGTATATTCGATATTGTTTAGTAAACAAATATGCCAAATTTCAAAAGAACACATTTTCAAGAGAGCTAATGCCTCTTCAGGAAACATAATTGGGTAGTCGGGGATTGTGGCTACATTAATAATTATATATCAATTATAATATTTTATATATATATATATATATATATATATATATATATATATATATATATATATATATATATATATTTATATATAAAAAATATGCTTATACTGATGAATGGGGAGCTGGGGTTTCGAATGGATGGTGGCACTGTCATGGACTCCCGGACCGAGAATTAAAACTGCCTTAACATGCCTGGCCCGAATTGGAATAGGGATATTAATTAAATCCCATCAAAAGACAAGAGGCGGACTTGTCAAAATTGGCACAGTGCATGAGGCTGGAAAGAAAACTCGACATCTGTCAGCAATCGTAGTAGCGCCTGCTACCTACGTATGCAAGTGGACTTTAAGGTCGGATATTTAAGTTCAACGCATAAGTGGGACTAAAATTGGACAAAATAAACGGAAAATAACAAGATTGAAACTTATGGCACGAGACTGGCTGTCCAGTAAAACAAATGGAACTCACCGGGGCAGCACAGATTAATGCCCCTACCGCACGTCCAAAACCTGCCTGAAAAGTACATGCTGTGTTGGGGAACACGTATTTAAAAATTAATTACATCGCTAGCCATTAGAAAACAATATTGAAAAGCTATAAAGAATGGCGCGTTATTGTATTTAGTTGCAGCAGGCAGACAAGACATGCAGGCAATGCACTCCACCTTGCCGTTTGGTAATAATCCAGCGGAGCTGAAAAAACTTAAAGATGAAATAAAATCAACAGCGATAGAATCCATAACCCCTCGACGCATCGCTAAAAAAATTTGTAGAAATCTTTAATGGCAGCAAGCAGCCCGATGCAAAATACAAGCTTTGTCCACGTGGTAAAGCAGTCTGAAACCCGACAGCTGTTTCTATCAGTCTACCTACAAGGGTAAAGGTTAAAGGTTTTGGCAAAACCCCACCTATTTTGGTACTTTTAAGAATTTGCCGCGTGTTTAAACACACAGAAATAATTAAATTGCCTTTTAAATATATCTTAAAATACGAACCTACGTTATAAGTAGTTTAAAAAAAAATTTTTGTAAAACGGTGTACACATATAGCGTAAAATGAAAAAAAGAGCTCTAACAACAAAGTGGAAAAAGAATAAATACATTTGGGGATGAAATTTACAATGAGAAACATGCCTTTGTACCTTCTGGTAAGTACTGGCCAAACTTTGTTTTAAGAAGGGATTAATTGGATAAGTGTGAAGTTAAAACATGAGACAGTTTCTCATAAGAAAAAAGAAAGATAATTATCAATATTTTAATTGGTTAAAAAGCAAATAAAATAGAATGTCTCTACTTTTGTTTAAGATTTGTAAACGTGAACATTTTTCCTTTTTAAACCCTGATCAAGTTTAAAGGAAAAAATGCTTTTTTAATAATACTAAATGAGAAGGGAGATAAGCATGTGTCCGATTGTGCATGAATGGAGGTTGTGTATTTTTGGGAACTTTTAAAGGGAATGTATGGGGGCCCAGTGTTTAGCACACTTGCCCGGTGATACGAGATAAAGGTTCAAGCATGTATGTTCTGCTTGTTAATTCAGGATATTCTCTGTGACCGCGTAACTTTTTGTGGGAATACTTTCTTGTTGTGGAATTGTACTGCGTGATTGTTGTTTGATTAATAATAAGTATGAAGGAAAAGACGCGTTTAAGTATGTTGCATGGTGAAACCTTATAAATAAACAAAAAAGCACAACCTCGAGGAGTTTATAAAACGTTTGCTAGAAATCGAGAACTTGTGAATTTTGTGAAAAGAATGAAGCAATTGTCAAATACTGTGTGTAGAAATGACTGAAAAAAAGTGAAGGTTGATTGTCTGTTCTCCAGTAAAGAATTTCTGCTTTAGCCAAGTAATTCTGCTTGGACATGAAGCAGGGTTTAGAATCTAGCAAGAAAAATAAAAGACAAATAAATTATTTATTTATTCAGAGTCTGGGGTGGCAGATGCTGTTTATGTCATTTGTACGCCTGTCTTTCTCGTTTGTCAGCTGACTAAGAATGTTAAATAAACTGTAAAAAATGGGAGACGTCCCATATAATAATATTCAAAGTTAAAATGTAATACACGTGAATATCAATAGTGATCATGACTGGTGATTGATAACACAATCTGTGCCTGGTCTGTGTCTTTGAAGCCTGCAAACAGATGCAGTGTTTAAAAACGCCATGACTTATTGACCTCAAATCTCGAATAGCTTGTAACATGGTCAGTTAAAGAGAAGAATTTTCAAATCTGAATTTCATGAAAAGTATTATAAGCATAAAAGTTTAATTTAAATCTATAGATGTTCTTTTTCTCCAGATTCAGCAAATCCAGTGACCAACGGATGAAAAACACAAACTGTTTCTATACAAGCTGCAAGAAATAGCTTAATAGCAAGTTTGGCAGAGCAATTAGAAATAATCTTTAAACGAAGGATAGTGAATATTTATCAATCATAAATTAATGAACAGCAGCTATTGGAATAATTGTCTTGCATGCTGATTTAGTGCAAGTGTTAAAAGTTTAAATGAAAAAATGCAAACAAATGAACACTAGACTGATTTCTGTCTCTTAGTCTTCTGATAAAACAGTATAGAGGGTTTACATATTTGGATGTATGACAAATGATTATTATTATCACTTCAGTTATTACAAAATGTATTAGAATTAAAATACATGTATTGATTTGTCTCTATAAGTGATTGATTTTAGGAAGAGTTGTTATTACATTAAAGTATTGAGTGAATGCTCAGTGATAATGCACATAAACTAAATCGATTATTCAGTTATACATTAGAACCATTGTATGTAACATCCTGTTATAAGTTAAGACACTTGGATAACTGAGGCAATTGTTAATTTTGTGTAATGTATGATCCTACTGAAGACACATTGTCACTAGCCTGGTTTAAAGGTATTAATCTATTTCTTGTTGTTGTTTTATGAGACTGAACTGGGGTCTAGAATTGTCATTTATAATACTGCATTGTATGATACATATGATTGGGGAAAAAATTGCTTTATGTGATGTATTTGCTCTACCTTGCACCCCTTTTTTAATTAGCCCTAGCAAGTAGTTTAAGTTTGGCCACCAATTTAGTGGTTAAAGCCTCTCCATTCAGTGGTAAAGGTTTATGAATGAAGTAACAGGTGGGTGTACACAAAACGAAGATTTACAGAGACTGCACTGCACTAATGACTTTTAATCTGCTGCACATACCTGAGAATAGCTGGTGAAGAAACACTTGCTTTACCAGAGGGAAAGGTGAAGAGCTAAGAAAGATTGTAAGTCCAGTTACTCAAACTTGATGCCATGATGTGAGCAGACCTTTTACTACTAAGACAAGTTTTATGGACTCTTCAGGACAGGCTGTAGCCACTGAGTGATGTGACAGCTGTTGAAGGCTCCCCTGAATGACCACTACATACAGTGCAAGCCTAGAGGGAAGTACACCTCTGCTAAAAGGACAGTCACCATGTTTCATCCCTTTTGAGCTCCCTAATGGTAAAAGGACTGTTTACTTTCTGTTCCAGTAAAAAAACTTTAGTGCCTTGAAACAGTCACACTTTGTTCAGACGGATCTGCAAAGTTACTAATCTGCAAAGCCACCAAGAAAAAGACTTTGTTAACAGACCACTGGGTTGGACAAGGTATATATAGCAAGTCTAGGAATATACTTGAAACTATTTAAGAAGGGCTCAAAGGTATGAGGATATGCATGATTTATCAATGATGTGAACTTGTAAAGTGTTAACTTGAATAGAACATCTGATAGTGGTGAATGAACAATTATGCAATAATACTAGTTAAGAACAATTAATAATCATAGCAATGAAGCTAGAATAGCATCTGAGTTATGTTACAACATTGTAACTCATAAAGGGATCAGACACCAAAGGGTGGGGTACATATAGCAACATATTAAAGCTTTGAATGATAGGAGTGCAAAGAATGTAATCCATCAAGATGTATATAAGATTATAAATAATCTGGGTGCTAGACACCCACTGCATGAATTCAGTAATATGTAGACACAACACAGACTATGTAAGAAATAACAGGGCAAAAATTTCCACTAACACCATTGATGAGATACAGTGATCACTACTTGATAACAGCATGTTAAATGTAACTGTTTTTTCCATGTTTACGCTGGTTTTACATGACTGGTACAGAAGCTATAGTGATACTACATCTTTCATGTCTTGATGTCAATGACTTGAAATATTGACACTGTGGGTGGGGATCAAGTACCTTTGCTTTGTGGATATACTGTAACTTTCAATATTGTTTTTGTCACGATCCAGTGACAAAGGGTGGTTTGTTATATTACATTTTTCTTTATGTCACTATATCTGGACAATACTGTTATGAGTTTTATTCACATGTGCATGTTAAATTTGGCACAAGGGGCTCAGCAGTTAGAATTGCTAGCCAAGCATTGGATTAGATATCCAAAGACAACAGGAGGATTGTATAGTCAGCTTAAACACAGGATAGGGTATTTGCTATCCTCTGTCAGCCCTTGTTTGGAGACAGAGAAGACTAGCAAGTGAAGCAAGACATTATAAAGGCTTGGACAACAGCCAGACCCTTGGAGGCGGTGTTGACAAAGTTCAAAAACCTCTCAGCGTAGGGACGAGAAATGGCTGACTGTGTTGATCCAGATTTCCCACCTGGATTAAGTCTGTCCATATGCCTCCCCGCCTATAACCGCTGCTAACCGTCAGTAAATGTAAGCTAAAAGATATTTTTTCTCATGTGATTCTTGTACCGCCGTAATCACGATGGGAGGGATATCTCCGCTTCTGGTATATTATGATATTGTTTAGTTATTTAATATGCCACAATTTCAAAAGAACACATTTCCAAGAGAGCTAATGCCTCTTCAGGAACAACATCCTACTCACCCTTGAGTTTCTACAGGATAATCTACTGACAAATACTGACTTCTCATCTCATCTCCATCATGTTCTCTAGTAGGACTACAGATGACTATTGTAACACACCTGACAGACATTAGGAGGCACTGTCATCCCTGTGATGGACACTGAAGGTGATGGACATGCATAACGCATGTGAATTCACACTATAACATGACGTAAGTAATAAAGCCAAAATGTGCTTATGCACAGAAAAATCCAGATGCAGGAATCTTGCGATCTCAACTTCCACGCTCTTCCGCTACATAAATCCGGTCACGTGAAACTAACGCTCTTGCACGCACATTATGTAACGCCCCAAATCCTCCCAGAATTACGCTGCTTTGAATATGTAAATCAATATAAATCGCCCTTAAGCTCAGCCTTCTGTGAAAAGACAATGGGAAAAGCACGGGAAAATATAAGAATTTCAGTGAATACCAAGTGGAGGCAAAGGAAAAACATACTATTTGTTGGTTTAAACCGTGGTATAATCAACAAAAGGAAGTTGATCGAAATGACATAGCGTGTTGGAGAAACTTGAAAGCTCACATTCACAAAATCGCACAGTGCCAGAAATAAAAAGAAGTCACATATCAAAGTCGCGAAAAGGTGAGTCGTAGCCCACCATCTGAGTGTCATATGAAAAGCTATTAGGTACAGAGAAAAAAAAAATAGGGACACATTGGGAAAAAAGCACAAAATTTCAACTTTAATCTCAAAATTTCCACTTTAATTACGTAGTTTATTTGTCAATAAAGTAGAACATCAAAAACTTCTTTTTAAAATCTTTTAAATTTTACTAGTTTCCCCACTCCCACGTAATCCTAGTACCCGTTAAATGCTTTGTTCTGTGTTTGATCTTCTATGTCTTTTGTGTGAATTACTATGTGCTTCCGCTTTCTCTTTCTCCGACAGGACACAAAATCCATTAATTTGGATATTACAGCTCTCTGAAAAATTAAAATACTGAGATGTATCGTGATATCATTTTCTGATGACGGGAATGAAAGCTTTATTAAACATGGAACCCCGATGCAGTGATTGTTCATGTCTCACACAAGATTCTTGATAACCATGCGACTTATGAAATACTTTGCAGCACTACTGTCTTTTTTCAACGTACTAACCTCATTCCTGTCCTTCTTTTTTTCCCCAAATACCAATGCCACACAATCAGCTCTGTAATAGAGCGTTAACCATCTGTAAGCTTACAATGACAACGGTTCTTTAAGAACATTGAAATATCTTCATATCGTGTTTAATTATTCATCTGTTTATCCTTCCAGTGTCCGCCAGCCTCATCAAATGTACAGCAGGCAGGAACAATATTGGGAACTTCTAGCGCGCACTTGTCCTCACATGTTTAATTATTAACAATAAAAGATTTTTTAAATTTGTTAAAGTTTTATCTGTATGATACAAAATTTTACTTCATTTCATTTTAAAAATGATATTTGTCATCATATGTAAATACACGCTTTATAAAGTGGCTCCCGGTTGTGTAATATAACTGTAGGGGCAAATTTACAGTGAGGTAATCTATACTAATAAAGGCAAAGCCCCCACTGACTGACTGACTGACTGACTGACTGACTGACTGCTGACTCACCTAAACCCCTCACTCCCACTCACTCACTCACTCACCACCCAACTAACTCCAACTTCCGTGTGGTAGATGGCTGAAATTTGGCAGGCTCATTCCTTACAGCTTACTTCAAGTTAAGTAGGGGTTTTATTTCTCACATCCCAAACATAACGGCACCACGCCCACATGTTGAACCTTCTTTATTTATGGCCCCATCTTCACGAAATTTGTGGCGATTCCCGCTTAACGAAACCGATGTCGTTTATTTGTGGTATGATGCCACTGTCGGTCGCCATATTGAACTTTCCAATGGTCTGTCTTACTTATTGGCCCATCTTTAAGAAATTTGGTACGCGGGTTCCCAACGCTAACTGAATCCTACTTACGTACTGTAAGGGATTGCCGGCCGTGTATCCCGGCCAACACCTCCAAACTGCCAGATGGTGCCCTCCTTGCAGCATAGAGATGCCCAATGCCAGCAGGGAAATATGGACAGTGGATTATATCAAATCCCGCCGGATACCAAGGGTTCCGCCAGGAGTCACTGCAGGGACTTATTTTCCGTAAGCCCGGAAGTATTTCCAAGTCACGGAACGGAAGAAATGATATACTCCGGCTGAAGAAAAAGAGAAGTTTTACTGACCCGGAAGTGTTGGATAATCACATGGACTGAGGGACTCAGAAACACTTCCGGGCCGAGGACATAAAGGACTGTGGAGATCCCAGACAGATGAGCTGAGTTGGGAGGCAGGGCAGGGTGCCTGGGAGATTGGAGGACTGGATTATTGTATTGTATTGTTTATTGAGTATTTGGGAGTGGAGGGTGCTTTGTGCACATTATTATTATTATAATAAATCAATTATTATTGGACTTTACCTGGTGTCTGACGTGTGGTCTGAGGGTTAAGGAGCGAGAAAGTCCAATCTGTCACAGTACATATATGTGGTCCCGGCCAGGGCTGGAGCCGGCTGGGAGCCCAGGAGGACGTGAGGAGGCTTGTGCCTCCAGACCGCGAGGGGCGTCCGCCCTGGTTCTGCTGGGAGCCACGGGTCGAGGGCATGGAAGCCCTACCCTGTAGGGAGCCCGGGTCACGCCAGCGGCGCCCGATGCCGGTTTATCCCATGTGGTCCTCGGCCGGGTGGAGCCTGGCCGGACGCCTTAGAGACCAGAGGAGGGCGTGTGCTCCTCCAGACTGAGTGGGGCGTCCTGTCCTGGTTATGCAGGGGCCTTGGGGGGCTTTGAAGCCCAGCCCTGTAGGGACCAGGTGGCACCGCCAGGCGGGCGCCCCAGTGCCTACATTCCTGAGCCCGCACTTCCGCTCACACCAGGAAGTGCCGGGAAGACGACTGGGGAGACACGGTCGCTCCGGTGGCAGCTGGCACTTCCGCCACAGAGGGTGTGGCCACCTATGCCGGAAGCAGCTGAGCCCATCCGCCCCATAAGGGGCCGCCTCCTCCAGCGCATTGGAAGTCAGGAGGCAGAAGGACGGAGCTTGAGGAAGGACTGGAGGCGGCCAGGAGGAAAGAGGCACAGGACTGTGTGGCCTGGACTTGGGGAATCGCACTGGGGTTTGTGGAGTGCACGTGACTATCGAACTTGTAAATAGTGTAAATAAAAGTGTATTGGGTGCAAAAATGTTGTCCGCCTGTCTGTGCCCGGCCAGCGTTCACAACGCCCATAGCCTGTAGCTCGTTGCCGTGTGGCGCGGTCCCTATCCCCACCTCCCACGTTGTTGGCTTGCCTGTTACATAAGGCCATCCGCCGCTCAGTCTCTACATTCTTCCTTGCTTCGCCACGGATTCACGCCTCCTGCTGATAACTGCGGCCTTTTTGTTTAATCCGCGCTTCCGCTGTTTTATTGTTTGTTTATTACGATTATAATTATTGTTTAGGTATTTTTGACTTATTTTACATTGTTCAGGTACCCATTTCCTTTATCATTCCAACTGTACCCGCATTAACATGTCATCGAGGTGATCTCATCGATCAAAGAACTGTCACTTCACCGAGTGGTTTCATGCCCGGGATGACACCTGCCTTTTCCATTCTCTGTTACATATTGCACGCCATATGGCTCACTTTGATATCCGGAGGAACTTTGTGTCTTATGTATTGATGACTGGGACAGGTTCAGGTTAAAAACACTGCTGCCTTTTCCCATGCTAGTTGGAAAAAGGATTGTGCAGAGCTCCCATTTTTATAGGTTCTCCAACTATATATGATGTAATGCCAGCTCATTCATTTGGTGATTCATCCCTAGTTGATATAACTTATCCAGTGCCATTTTAATAGCAATGTTCGTGCAGTTGACCACTCTAATTACATTTGGAAAACCAGATGTTGCTGTGAATTGTTCTTTATGTTAGGAAATCTTATCTATCTGGATGACAAGCAGATAATACCATCCTATACAGCTGGCATGGTGTGACTCAGTGATGTTTATCAAATACCTGATCGGTCAGCAAGCTCACGTTGAAAAGCACCTGTGGGTAAAAACCTGAGAGTGGACAGAACTTACAAAGGAGCAGTTAGAGCACAATTCCTCAAAGTCTGCCTTTGTAAAGCTGGCGCCAGTTCAGCTCCAAGAGGATAGCTCAGAGAAATCGAAATATAATTTGAATCCATTCAGCATGATCTATAAATATGTGCTCTCACTTCTAATTCTTCTATTTACTATGTCTACTAACAAGACTAAAGTAGCCATGGTAGTTGAATAGTTTAGCCATTCTGCGCCATTATATTGTTACAGAATGATTACAACTGAGTGAATTAAATATTAAATTATATGCAATTAATTTCAGTGTATTTGATTACAACTGCATCATAGATGTGAATCTAAACAAGAAAAGAAGACCACAGAAACAGTAGCACTGCTTTTGACGCTAGCCGCCAGTTTGCAAAATGGAGCAGAAAAGGCGTATGCAAGGGGTGCCCTGCTGTGAAAATGTGCATGGCTTTATGCTAAGTTTAGTTCTTATACATCTCAAAATGAGCTGGAATGTTTGTGCGTTACACCATTTATACATGTGGCTTTTGGTCTTTACTTTTCAGATTCTCAAACTTTGAATGAAAACTTGCTTCTAGATTTCATTCTTCAATGCAGTTTCATAATTTGCATTCCATTTTGAAGAGTTTATGATTTTTTTAAATGTGTGAATTCTCCTGGTTCAACTTTATCAGAGCCTTTGAGAATTCTGAAGATCTCAAGGAGGTTCCCATGCAACCTTCTCTGCAGATGACTAAAAGGTTTAATTTCTAACCGCCACAGCAGACCCAGCATGACTTGAGACAAAGTGTGGCATTGCCCTGAACCAGACTACCTTGTTATTCTGTTTTATATCAAAGGATTTAAAAATGTTCACTTTAACTTAAACCCCAAAACAGCTGTATTTTGTCAGTGGTATACTGGCCACTACTTCACACCAAAAGCGACTTGTTCACTTACACTGATTTTGATAATTTCATAGTTTTCAAGTAATATTTGGTGATGATTTTAGCATTTGCATATGAGCTATGGGTAATGTTCATTATTGCCAATATTATTATTATGTTGTGTCTGTAATGTTTTGTAGTAAGTGAATTGAGTTTACCAATTAGAACAGTTGAGGATTTTCCACCTTCATAAATATGTTATGGATGGTGAATTCTGCAGCATTCTGAGAGACAGATATATAGCCATGGATGGGTGGCTGAGGATTACCTTCCAGGCTCGGACAAGGTATGCAATGCCCACTGGGGCAAGAGGGTACCAGCACTAACAGGCTGACTTTTCTCCTCTATAGCCTGAGAAGCCCCCATTGAGGTCACGCCCACTGTCAGATGAACCCTGCCTCTTCAAGAGGGTCCCAGAAGATGGAGTCTCAAATCTGCATGACAGATCCTCCTGACCCAGATCCGCTTCAGATACTCAACTTACATGACAACCCACAGAGGCTAAGAATGCACTTGTGATGCCTGATTTCTATTGCACGACCACATGCTCATTTTTGGACACTTGCGTAAACAGGGTGGCCCAGTTGATATCCCAACTTTTCTTTGGGTCTCATTTGCCCCACAAAGCTGGCAAGTTGACAGGATTTTGCCGGGGTAAGACTGGCAAACACAAAGACCTTCTGGAGATAATACAGCAGCTGGCCGACCAGATCACACAGCTACAGTGGCAGATGACAGAGGCTGCAGCCTGTTGAAAGCTGACTAGGCCAAGTTTCATGCCCAGTTACTGATCCTTATGTGGCTCATGGATGACGCTGAGACCTACATGCTGATTTCTGAAAGAACAGCCATTCATCATGCTGGCCACAACGGAAATGAGTGTACCTTCTGTCTCCCTTCTTGAAAGGCAGGCACAACATACTTATGATATGGACAAGCCTGCTGCCACCAACTTCCCAATCCTTAAGTGGGAGATTCCAGCATGTTACGGGTTCATCTCAGTCTGTTGAGCACAGCGCTGCCAGGACTGGTAGAATAACTGTGACCATCCAGCATGAGCCCAGGCATTCAGCTTATGGGGCAAGCTGACTTGCTGGCTTTGCCCAAGAGAGAACACAGCAGAGCAGGTGGTGGAGACGCTCAGTCAGATTGCTTCATTAACACCTTCCAGGACCATCTCATATACTCCAGTCTGGGGACAGTCCAGGACAATCTTGGAGGAGTTAGCTGGAGACAGTGGAGAAATCCCACCACCCTGCTGACTGAAAAGCTGGAGGAGAACACAAAGTTGATGTGCTGAGGCTGCTTTTTGACACAACTGAGATGTACTTGAGTTATCAGACACAGTGTCACGTGACTGTCTATCAACTTTTAACAGTTTCTTAAGTATAGACTGTGTTTTATTTTGTAAAAGTCATGACTATACTGTTAATATTGCTATAGATATTTATTATGTTGTGTTTCTTTAAAGGGGGTATTTTCTGCTTTGTAATGTCATGCACATGTGTATGAAAACAAAGATATCCACTGATTATTTCAATACTTGAACTGATCTTGATCTGAGGATCATCTCCTCTTCTATGTAGTTTGGTCTTGATTCATTGCTAGCATGGTAGTATCAGTTACACTGTTGCTGACCCAGTGAGTTTACAATTTCAAATAAAATTCTGCTTAGAAACAACTATCAGCTATCTTCTAAAACCTTTTACCCAGGGCAGGGTCATAGGATAGATTGAGCATCCCAGCAATGAAATGGGGCAGGCAGGAACAACCCTGGACAGAATTTCACCCCACACTAGGACCAATTTAGCATTACCAATCCACCTAATTTGTATCTCTTTGGACTATGGGAGGAAAATGCATGTGGACATTGGGAGATTATGAAAAACTTCACAAAGCAGAACCTGGGACACGAACCATGGCCTATTCACTTAAAGGCAAGGGTATTCCTGCACCACCATGCACGGTTAGCAACAATCAAACTAAACTCATGAAGGTTTATTACTCACATGACACGCCCGCAGCAGATGAGCCCCAGCACCAGTCTCCTGATGCACTCTGGGGTGATCGGTGTCTCAAACAGGTTGAGCTCCCAAGTTCTCCACGCAGCTGATGACAGAGCCCACCAGCACAGTCCAGAGGAGATAAAGTCATTTTTCTAAAGTTCATCTTTAAATCCTTCCCAATGGCATCTCTAATTAATCTCTTATTCTGGGGTCTCATAGGGGCCACTGACACACTCGCAGAACTTCCTTTCTGCCCTGTAGTGCCTGTTTAGCTTTCTTTCACCCCTTCATATGTTCTTTTATTCCCCCCAAACTCCCCAGCCCCCTCCAGTGTCTTAAAAAAGAACCCCGGGCCGTCCTGTGAGGGGTCGAGGAGTCTCAAACCCCCCTCTTCACTGCCAGCTTCACAAGTAGCC
>NC_053155.1:321862427-321913562 GCF_016835505.1 Polypterus senegalus | reverse complement strand
AAGTGAATTAAGACTCTTGAGTTTCACTCAACTTCAGTTTTTGCCCAATGCAAGTCAATAGGGATTTCAAACAGTGAGTTTGAGATTTTGAAGTGCACTTTGAAAACAGTTGGGAAACCATCCAAACAGTTCTTAACCTTAAGGGTACTGGGGGTTTCATCATTTAGAACTGCTTTAACCAGAGTATTTTGACTTTCCACAGAGTTAGAGGTGAAGGTAACCTGAATTCACAACTTACGTTTCAAGGCCTGAAATTCAATTTGTGTACAAGTGTGACGCTTGTTGTCCACCAGGAAACTGTTCAAAACAGTTCATTTTTGTAAAAAAACTATGTCTCAGATGTGTTTCAAGTGTTTTCACAACAGTGAAGTTAAGACTCATTGAGTTCCACTGAACTTCAGTTTTGGCCCAATGCAAATCAATAGGAATTTCAAAAAGTGAGTTTGAGATGTTGAAGTGCACTTTGAAAAACAGTTTGAAAACCATCCAAACTATTCTTAACTATAAGGGTCCTGGGGATTTCATCATTTAGAACTGCTTTACCAGAGTATTTTGACTTTCCACAGAGTTAGAGGTGAAGTTAACCTGATTTCACCATAAACGTTTCAAGGTCTTAAATTCACTTTGTGTACACGTGTACAGCTTTTTGTCACCAGGGAACTGTTCTAAACAGTTCATTTCTGTAAAAAACTATGTCACAGATGTGTTTCATGTGGTTTCACAACATAGAAGTTAAGACTCCTTGAGTTTCACTCAACTTCAGTTTTTGCTCAATGAAAATCTATGGGAATTTCAAACAGTGAGTTTGAGATGTTGAAGTGCACTTTGAAAAACAGTTGGGAAACCATCACAACTGTACTTATCCATAAAGGGACTGGGGATTTCATCATTTAGAACTGCTTTTACCAGAGTATTTGACTTTCCACAGAGTTAGAGTTGAAGGTAACCTGATTCACCATAACACGTTTCAAGCCTGAAATTCACTTTGTGTACAAATTAACGGCTTGATGTCCACCAGAGCTGTTCAAAACAGTTCATTTTTGTAAAAAAACTATGTCTCAGATGTGTTTCAAGTGTTTTCACAACAGTGAAGTTAAGACTCCTTGAGTTTCACTCAACTTCAGTTTTTGCCCAATGCAAGTCAATACGGCTTTCAAACAGTGAGTTTGAGATGTTGAAGTGCACTTTAAAACAATTGAAACCATCCAAACAGTTCTTAACTTTGAGGGTATTGGGGGTTTCATCATTTAGAACTGCTTTTACCAGAGTATTTTGACTTTCCACAGAGTTAGAGTTGAAGGTAACCTGAATTCTCCATAACACGTTTCAAGGTCTTAAATTCACTTTGTGTACATGTGTGACAGCTTTTTGTCCACCAGGAAACTGTTCTAAACAGTTCATTTCTGTAAAAAACTATGTCACAGATGTGTTTCATGTGGTTTCACAACATAGAAGTTAAGACTCCTTGAGTTTCAGTCAACTTCAGTTTTTGCCCAATGAAAATCTATGGGAATTTCAAAGAGTGAGTTTGAGATGTTGAAGTGCACTTTGAAAAACTGTTGGGAAACCATCCAAACTGTACTTATCCATAAGGGTACTGGGGATTTCATCATTTAGAACTGCTTTTACCAGAGTATTTTGACTTTCCACAGTGTTAGAGTTGAGAAACCTGAATTCACCATAGCAGCTTTCCAAGGGCTGAAAATCACTTTGTGTACACATGTTTGACGATTTGTTTTCCACCAGAAAACTGTTCACAACAGTTCATTTCTGTAAAAAACTATGTCACAGATGTGTTTCAAGTTGTTTCACAACAGAAGTTAAGACTCCTTGAGTTTCACTCAACTTCAGTTTTTGACCAATGCAAGTCAATAGGGATTTCAAACAGTGAGTTTGAGATGTTGAAGTGCACTTTGAAAACAGTTGGGAAACCATCCAAACAGTTCTTAACCTTAAGGGTACTGGGGGTGTCATCATTTAGAACTGCTTTTACCTGAGTATTTTGACTTTCCACAGAGTTAGAGATGAAGGTAACAGATTCACCAAAACCGTTTCAAACCTGAAATTCACTTTGTGAACAATGTAAGGGTTGATGTCCACCTGGAAACTGTTCAAAACAGTTCATTTTGTAAAAAAATGTCTCAGATGTGCAATTGTTTTTACAACGTAAGTTAAGTCTCCTTGAGTTTCACTCAACTTCAGTTTTCCCAAAGCAAGTCAATAGTGATTTCAAACGTGAGTTTGAGATGTTGAAGTGCACTTTAAAAAAAAGTTGGGGAAAACCCTCAAAAATTCTTAACCAAAAGGGGCGGGGTTTCATCAGTTAGAACCTTTTTCCGAGTATTTTTTACTTTCCCCGAGTTGAGTTGAAGGTAACCAATTCCCCTAACACGTTTCAAGGGCCCGAAATTCACTTTGTGTACAAAGGGGGCGGCTTGTTGTCCCCCAGGAAACTGTTAAAAAAGTTCATTTTGTAAAAAAATATGTCTCAGATGTGTTTCAAGTGTTTACACAACATGAAATTAAACTCCTTGAGTTTTTACTCAACTTTTTTTTTTGCCCAATGCAAGTCAATAGGGATTTCAAACAGTGAGTTTAGTTTTGAAGTCCTTTTAAAACGTTGGG
Organism: Polypterus senegalus; assembly: GCF_016835505.1. Lineage (NCBI taxonomy): Eukaryota > Metazoa > Chordata > Cladistia > Polypteriformes > Polypteridae > Polypterus > Polypterus senegalus. The sequence continues at coordinate 321,910,937 of NC_053155.1, read as the reverse complement.
AAACCATCCCAAAAAGTTCTTAACCTTAAAAAATTTTTTGGGGGGTTTCATCATTTAGAACTGCTTTTTTTCCAGGTATTTTGACTTTCCACAAGTTAAGGGTGAAATTAAAATTCACCATAACAGTTTCAAGGCCCTTTTTTTGTGTACCGTGTGCGGGTTTTGTCCACCAGGGAAAATGTTCAAACAGTTCATTTTTTAAAAACTTTTGTCCAATTGTTTCAAAATGTTTAAACTAAAATTAAAACTCCTTGGTTCCACTGAAATTCAGTTTGGCCCAATGCAAATCAATGGGGAAATTTTAAAAAGGAGTTTGAGATGTTGAAGTGCACTTTGAAAAAAAGTTGAAACCATCCCCAAAATATTTCTTAACTATAAAGGTACAGAGTTTCATATTTTAACTGCTTTACCAGATTTTTTGACTTTCCACAGAGTTGGGTGAAGTTAACCGATTTCACCCCAAACCCTTTCAAGGTCTTTTCCTTTTTGCCCTGTGACGCTTTTTGTCCACCAGGAAACTGTTCTAAACAGTTTTTCTTAAAAAAAATGTCACAGATGTGTTTCATGGTTTACAACAAAAATTAAGACTCCTTGAGTTTCACTCAACTTCGTTTTCCCAATGAAATCTATGGGGAAATTTTAAACATGGTTTGAGATGTTGGTGCACTTTTTAAAAAAAGTTGGGAAACCCTCCCAAAATGTACTTATCCCTAAAATCGGGATTTCATTTTTGTCTTTTACCAGGTATTTTGACTTTCCCCAGGTTAGGTTGAAAGGGAACCTGAAATTTCCCTACCCGTTTTAAGGCCTTTACTTTGTGTACAAAATGTGGCGGCTTGATTTCCCCCAGGCTTTCAAAACAGTTCATTTTGTAAAAAAAAATTCTCAGATGTGTTTAATTTTTTCACAACAGGAAATTAAAATCCGAGTTTCCCCTAACTTCAGTTTTAAAAACAAGTCAATAGGGGGTTTTAAACATGAGTTTGGATGGAATACTTTAAAAAAATTGGAAACCCTCCCAAAAGTTCTTAACAGGGTATTTTGGGGGGTTTATCATTTGAACTGCTTTTTCCGATATTTTTATTTCCCAGAGTTAGAGTTGAAGGGAACCTGAAATTCCCCATAACACTTTCAAGGCCAAATTCATTTGTGACAAATTTTGCGCTTTGTCCCCCGAAACTTTCAAACAGTTCATTTTGTAAAAACTATGTCCCAATGTGCGGGTGTTTTTAAAATGAAGTTAAAAAACCCTTGAGTTTCCTCAACTTGTTTTCCCAATGAATCAAAAGGATTTTAAAAGTGGTTTGGATGTTGAAGTGCACTTTAAAAAAGTTGGGGAAAACCCTCAAACGTTCTTAATTTAAATTGGGGGGGTTTATCATTTTTAACTGCTTTTTCCGGGTTTTTACTTTCCACAGGTTAGGTTGAAGGAACCGAATTCACCCTAAACCCCTTTTAAGGGGTGAAATTTACTTTGTGTACAAGTGTGGGTTTTTTTTCCACCAGGGGAAACTGTTAAAACAGTTCATTTTTTTTAAAACTATTCCAGATGTGTTTCAATTTTTAAAAAATGAAGTTAAGACTCCCTTGGTTTACCCTTCAGTTTTTTCCCCAAAGCAAGTAATAGGGTTTAAAATGAGTTTGAGATTTTGAAGTCACTTTGAAAACGTTGAAACCATCCCAAAAAGTTCTTAACCTTAAATTTTGGGGTTTTTATTTTAATCTTTTTTCCGGGTTTTTGACTTTGATTGGTAAGGTTTTAAACCGATTATTAACTTTAAAGGTTTAAAATTTTTGGGTTTTTGTCCCTTTTTTCCACCAGGAAACTGTTCAAAAATTCTTTTTTTAAAAAACTATGTCCAGATTTGTTTCCCAATGGCACAACAAAAAATTAAGATCCCCATTTCCACTAAATTTGGGGTTTTTCCCTTAAAATCAATGGGATTTCAAACAAGGGGAGTTTGAGGAAAATTTAAGTCATTTGAAAAAATTTGAAATTCAAAAGGGTTTTCCCTAAAGGGCCCCGGGGGTTTTCATCATTTAGGGAAAATGTTTTAGAATATTTGACTTTCCACAGGTTTGGTTAAGGTCCCGTTCACCCTTTCCGTTTAACCCGAAATTATTTGTTACAAGTGTAGTTGATTCCACCAAGGGGAAAATTTCAAAACAGTTCTTTTTGAAAAAACTATGTCCAGATTTTTTCAAGTTTTTTGTAAAAAGTTAAGTCATTGGGTTTCCACTAATTAGTTTTTTTAAAAATCAATGGGATTTCAAAAAGTGGTTTGAGATTTGAATCACTTTAAAAAAAGTTGGGGAAAACCCTCAAACATTTTTAACCTTTAAAAGGGGTTGGGGTTTCTATTTTGAACTGCTTTACAGATATTTTGACTTTCCACAGAGTTGAGGTGGGAAATTTAACCAAATTTTACCATAACAGTTTTTTAAAGGCTTAAATTCACTTTTGTACCGTTGCGTTTTTGTCCCCAGGAAAAATTTTCCAAACAGTTCATTTTTAAAACTATTCCAGATGTGTTTCAGTTTTCACAACATGAAGTTAAGACTCCGGTTTCCCCTAACTTGTTTTAATGAAAAAAAATGAATTTAAAAGTGGTTTGAGATTTGAAATGCACTTTGAAAACAGTTGGGAAACCATCCCCAAAAATTTTTTTTTCCTTTTGGGGGCTGGGGGTTTCATCATTTAGAACTGCTACCCAATTTTTTGACTTTCCACAGAGTTAGAATTTAATTTTAAACCCGATTTTACCCTAACAGTTTTAAGGTAAATTCACTTTTGGGACCGTGTGAAGCTTTTTGTCCACCCGGGAAAATGTTCAAACAGTTATTTTTGAAAAACATTCACAGATGTGTTTCAGTGGTTTACAACATGAAGTTAAGACTCCTTGGTTTCACTCAACTTCAGTTTTGCCCAATGAAAAAAATGGGAAATTTTAAACAGTGAGGAGATGTTGAAATCACTTTGAAAACAGTTGGGAAACCATCCCAAAGTCTTACATGGGTATGGGGTTTCATCATTTAGAACTGCTTTTACCGAGTATTTTGACTTTCCACAGGTTGATTGAAGGTAACCTAATTCACCATAACGTTTCAAGGGCCCAAATTCACTTTGGTACAAATTTGACCAATTCCACCGGAAAAATTTAAAACAGTTCATTTTGAAAAAAAATTCTCAGATGTGTTTCAATGTTTTTTCCCAAAAGGGGAAATTAAGCTCCGAGTTTCACTAACTTCAGTTTTCCCAATCAATCAAAGGATTTCAAAAGTGAGTTTGAGTTTTTGGGGGTGCACTTTAAAAAATTGGGGAAAACCCTCAAACATTCTTAACCCTTTAAGGGGCTGGGGTTTCATCTTTAAACTGCTTTACCAGGTATTTTGACTTTCCACAGGTTAGGTTGGGGTAAACCCGAATTTTACCATAACCGTTTTAAGGGCTAAAAATTCATTTTGTACGTGGGCTTTTTTCCACCAGGAAACTGTTCAAAAAAGTTCATTTTGTAAAAACTATGTCCAGATGTGTTTCAAGTGTTTTAAAAAACATGAAATTAAGACTCTTTAGTTTCCCCTAACTTCAGTTTTTTTAATGAAAAAAAATGGGAACAAAAAGTGGTTTGAGATTTGAAGTGCACTTTGAAAACAGTTTAAAAATAAACTTCTTAACCTTTAAAAAGGGGCGGGGGGTTTCATCATTTAGAACTGCTTTTTTCCAGGTATTTTTTACTTTCCACGAGTTAGGTTTAAGGTAACCTGATTCACCTAACCGTTTCAATTTAAATTCATTTGTGTACGGTTTTTGACTTTTGTCCACCAGGGAAAATGTTCAAAAAAGTTCATTTTGTAAAAAAATATGTCCAGATGTGTTCAAGTGTTTTTTACAACATGAAGTTAAACTCCTTGAGTTTCCTAACTTCAGTTTTGCCAATGAAAAAAAATGGGAAATTTTAAAAAGTGAGTTTGAATGTTGAAGTGCACTTTGAAAACAGTTGAAACCATCCAAACTTTTTACCAATTAAAATCGGGGTTTCATCATTTAAAAACTGCTTTTTCCGAGTATTTTGATTTTTCCCCAGAGTTAGAGTTTGGTAACCTGATTTTACCATAACACGTTTCCAAAGGCCCTTTTTACTTTTTTACAAGTGGGACTTTTTTCCACCAGAAACTGTTCAAAAGTTCATTTTTGTAAAAAACTATTCCAGATGTGTTTTTAAGTGTTTCACAACATGAAGTTAAGACTCCTTGAGTTTCACTCAACTTAGTTTTCCCAATGAAAAATGGGGTTTCAAACGTGAGTTTGGATTTGAATCCCTTTAAAAAAATTGGGAAACCATCAAACGTTCTTAACCCCTTTTTGGGGCATCATTTTTGAACTGCTTTTACCAGGTATTTTGACTTTCCACAGAGTTAATTGAAGGTAACCTGATTCCCATAACAGTTTCAAAGGCTTAAATTCACTTTGTTTTGTGTACGCGTCCCCGGGAAAATGTTCAAACAGTTCATTTTGTAAAAAAATATGTCCAGTGTGTTTCAGTGGTTTCACAACATGAAGTTAAGACTCCTTGGTTTCATCAACTTAGTTTTTTCCCCAATGAAAAAAATATGGGGTTTCAAAAGGGGAGTTTGAGATTTAAGTGCACTTTAAAACTTGGGGGAAAACCCTCCAAACTTAAATTAAAAAAGGATGGGGTTTCATCATTTAGAACTGCTTTTTCCCGGGATTTTGACTTTCCACAGGTTAAGTTGAAGGTAACCAATTCCCTAACCTTTCAAAACTAAATTTCCTTTGTGTACAGTTGCGTTTTTTCCACCAAAAAATTTCAAACAGTTCATTTTGTAAAAAACTATGAAATGTGTTTTAAATTTTTTTCCAACGAAATTAAGACTCCCCTTTAGTTTCATAACTTAGTTTTGCCCCAAAAAAATCAAAGGGAAATTTTAAAAGTGAGTTTGAAATTTGAAGTGCACTTTGAAAACGTTGGAAACCACCCAAAAATTTTAACCTTTAAGGGGGCTGGGGGTTTCATCATTTGAACTGCTTTTACCGGTATTTTGACTTTCCACGGTTGGGGTGAAGGAAAACCCGAATTCAATAAAGTTTCAAGGCTAAATTTACTTTTGTACAAGTTGACTTTTTTCCACCCGAAAAATGTTCAAACAGTTCATTTTGTAAAAACTATTTCCCGAGTGTTTCAAATTGTTTCACAACATGAATTAAGACCCTTGAGTTTCCTCAACTTAGTTTTTCCCAATAATCATAGGGGGTTTCCCAAATTTGAATTTGAATACTTTTAAAAAGTTGGAAACCCTCAAAGTTCTTAAACCGGGACTGGGGGTTCATCATTTAGAACTGCTTTTCCGAATTTTGACTTTTCCCAAAAGGGTTTGAGTTTAAAGGGAACCTGTTCCTAACCGTTTCGGCCAAATTTACTTTGTGAAAAAGTGTGAAAGTTATGTCCACCGGGGAAAAAGTTAAAACGCATTTTGTAAAAACATGTCTCAGATGTGTTTCAATTTTTTCCCAAAAAGAAATTAAGCTCCTTGGTTTCACTCAACTTAGTTTTCCCAAACAAGTCAATAGGATTTCAAACAGTGAGTTTGAGATTTGAATACTTTAAAACAGTTGGGAAACCTCAAAAGTTCTTAACCTTAAGGGTACTGGGGTTCATCATTTTTAAATCTTTTTCCGATATTTTGACTTTCCACAGGTTAGAGTTGAAGGTAACCTGAATTCCCAAACCGTTCAAACCGAAATTCACTTTGTGGACAAGTGTGGCGGCTTTGTCCCCGGGAAAATTTCAAAACATTCATTTTGTAAAAAAATATTCTCAGAGTGTTTCAATGTTTTTCACAACAGTGAAGTTAAGACTCCTTTAGTTTCACTCCTTTTGTTTTGCCCAATCAAATAATAGGGATTTCAAAGGGGGGTTTGGGGAAGTGCCTTTTAAAACAGTTGGGGAAACCCTCCAAAAGTTCTTAACCAGGGTATGGGGGGTTTTTCATTTAGAACTGCTTTTACCGGTATTTTTATTTCCACAGAGTTAGAGTTGAAGGTAACCTAATTCACCATAACCTTTCAAGGGCCCGAAATTCCTTTGTGCAAGTGTGGGGGTTTTGTCACCGGAAACTGTTCAAAACAGTTCATTTTTTTAAAAACTATGCTCGATGTGTTTCGGTGTTTTACAACGTGAAGTTAAGCTCCTTTAGTTTCCTCAACTTCAGTTTTGCCCCAAAGCAAGTAATAGGATTTAAACGTGAGTTTGAGATTTTGAAGTGCACTTTAAAAGTTGGGGAAACCCCCAAAACAGTTCTTAACCTTAAAGGGAAATTTGGGGGTTTCTCATTTTAGAACTGTTTAAAGAGTATTTTGACTTTCCACAATTAAAAAGGTTTAAGTTTCCCGATTTTTCCATAAAGTTTCAAAGGTTTTTAATTCACTTTTTACAGTTAGGCTTTTTGTCCACCCGGGGAAATTTCAAACAGTTCATTTTGTAAAAAAATATGTCCAGATGTGTTTCAGTGTTTAAAAAATAGAAATTAAGACTCCTTGAGTTTCACTAAAAATTTAGTTTTGCCCAATGAAAATCATGGGAATTTTAAACGTAGTTTGAGATTTGAAGTGCCCTTTAAAAAAAATTTGGGGAAAACCCTCCCAAAAGTCTTACCTAAGGGGGCTGGGGGTTTTATCATTTAGAACTGCTTTACCCGAGTATTTTGACTTTCCACAGGTTAAGTTGAAGGTAACCTGAATTCCCAAAAACCCTTTCAAACCAAATTCCTTTTTTTACAATTACGGCTTGTGTCCACCAGGAAAAAATTCAAAACAGTTCATTTTGTAAAAAAATATTCTCAGATGTGTTTCAAGGTTTTTCACAACGTAAGTTAAGACTCTTATTTCCCCTAACTTCAGTTTTCCCCAAAGCAAATCAATGGGTTTCAAAAGTGAGTTTGAATGTTGAAATCCTTTAAAAAATTGGGGGAAACCCTCAAACATTTTAACTTTAAGGGGTTGGGTTTCATCATTTAAATTTTTTACCGGTATTTTGACTTTCCACAGGTTAGATTTAAGTTTAAACCCGATTTTCCCCTAACACGTTTCAAGGTCTTAAATTCCCTTTTTGTACCGGTGACAGCTTTTTTTTTTTCCCCCAGGAAACTTTCAAACAGTTCATTTTGTAAAAAACTATGTCCAGATGTGTTTCATTGGGTTTCCCCAAAATGAAATTAAGACTCTTTAGTTTCACTCAACTTCAGTTTTTCCCCCAAAGAAAAACTGGAATTTTAAACAGTGAGTTTGAAATTTGAAGTGCACTTTGAAAAAAAGTTGGGGAAAACCCTCAAACGTCTTACCTAAAATGGGGGTTTTCCCTTTTGAACTTTTTTCCCGTATTTTGACTTTCCACAGGTTAATTGAAGGTAACCTGAATTCACCTAAACGTTTCAAGGCCTGAAATTACTTTGTGTACAATTTTGGGTTGTGTCCACCCGGAAAAAATTTTTAAAACAGTTCATTTTGTAAAAAATAAAGTCTCAGATGTGTTTCAAGTGTTTTCACAACAGTGAAGTTAAGCTTTGGGTTTCACTCCCAAATTGTTTTTTAAGAAAAATAATGGGTTTAAACTTTTAGTTTGAGATTTGAAGTGCACTTTAAAACGTTGGGGGAAAACCCTAAAAGTTCTTAACCTTAGGGGATGGGGGGTTTTATCATTTAGAACTCTTTACCAGAGTATTTTGACTTTCCACTTAGAGTTTAAGGGAAAAACCGTTCCCTAATTTCAAGGGTAAATTTACTTTGTGTACAAGTTTGACTTTTTTCCCCCGAAACTGTTCAAACGTTCATTTTGTAAAAACATTCGATGTTTTCTTGTTTTTTAAAATGAAGTTAAAACTCCCTTAGTTTCACTCAACTTATTTTACCCCAAAGAAAAAAAGGGGATTTCAAACAGTGAGTTTGAGATGTTGAAGTGCACTTTGAAAACAGTTGGAAACCATAAACGTTCTTAACCTTAGCATTTTGGGGGTTTCTAAAAGAACTGCTTTTCCGGTATTTTGACTTTCCCCAGGGTTTAAATTTAAGGTAACCTGAATTCCTAACCCTTTCGCAAAAATTTACTTTGTGTACAAGTGTACGGCTTGTTTTCCCCCGGGAAAATTTCAAAAAGTTCATTTTGTAAAAAAATATGTCTCAAGTGTTTCAAATGTTTACAACGTGAAGTTAAGACTCCTTGAGTTTCACTAACAGTTTTTCCCAATCAATCAATGGGATTTCAAAAGTGAGTTTGAGATTTTGAAAATGCACTTTGAAAACAGTTGGGGAAACCCTCCAAAAATTTTAACCCTTAAGGGGCTGGGGTTTCATCATTTTTGAACTGCTTTACCGATATTTTTTACTTTCCCCAGGTTGGTTAAATAACCGATTCACCATAACACGTTTTAAGGCCCAAATTCATTTGTGACAAATTTTGCCTTTTTTCCACCGGAAACTGTTCAAAAAAGTTCATTTTTAAAAAAATATGTCCAGATTGTTTCAATTTTTTTCACAACATGAAGTTAAAAACTCCTTGAGTTTCACCCTTCAGTTTTCCCAATGAAAAAAAATGGGAAATTTTAAAAGTGGTTTGAGATGTTGAAGTGCCTTTAAAAAAAGTTGGGGAAAACCCTCCGGTTTTCCTTTAAAGGGCTGGGGTTTCATCATTTTGAACTGCTTTTTCCCGAGTATTTTGACTTTCCCCGAGTTAGAGGTAATAAACCGATTCACCATAACCCCGGGGGTAAATTCACTTTGGTTTTGTGAAGCTTTTACCGGGAAATTTTAAAAAAAAATTCATTTTGTAAAAAATATTAGATGTGTTTCAAGTGTTTTCACAACATAAGTTAAGCTCCTTTTATTTCCTCCTTCAGTTTTGCCAATGAATCTGGGATTTCAAACGTGAGTTTGGTTTGAAGTGCCTTTAAAAAAAGTTGGGGAAAACCCTAAAAAGTTCTTAACCTTAAGGGTACTGGGGGTTTCATCATTTTTGAATCTTTTACCAAGGGATTTTGACTTTCCACAGAGTTGATTGAAGGTAACCTGAATTCCCAAAAGTTTCAAGGCCCAAATTCACTTTTGTACGTTTGGGTTTTTTCCACCGGGGAAAATGTTCAAACAGTTCTTTTGTAAAAACTAATGTAAGATGTGTTTCAAGTGTTTCACAACAGTGAAGTTAAGACTCCTTGAGTTTCACTCAACTTCAGTTTTGCCCAATGCAAGTCAATAGGGTTTCAAACAGTGAGTTTGAGATTTGAAGTGCACTTTAAAAAAAATTGGAAACCATCCCAAAAAGTTCTTAACTTTAAGGGTTGGGGTTTCATCATTTAGAACTGCTTTTACCAGAGTATTTTGACTTTCCACAGAGTTAGAGTTTAAGGTAACCTGATTTCTCCATAACACGTTTCAAGGTCTTAAATTCACTTTGTGTACAGTGTTTACAGCTTTTTGTCCACAGGAACTGTTCTAAACAGTTCATTTCTGTAAAAACTATGTCAGATGTGTTTCATGTGGTTTCACAACATAGAAGTTAAGACTCCTTGAGTTTCATCAACTTCAGTTTTTTCCCAATGAAAATCTATGGGAATTTCAAGAGTGAGTTTGAGATGTTGAAGTGCACTTTGAAAAAAAGTTGGGGAAAACCCTCCAAACTGTACTTATCCCTAAGGGTACTGGGGATTTCATCATTTAGAACTGCTTTTACCAGAGTATTTTGACTTTCCACAGGTTAGAGTTGAAAACCTGAATTCACCATAGCGTTTCCAAGGGCTGAAAATTTACTTTGTGTACCCCAAAGTTTGGATTGTTTCCACCAGGAAACTTTCAAAACAGTTCATTTTGTAAAAAACTATGTCCAGATGTGTTTCAAGTTTTTTCACAACATGAAATTAAGACTCCTTGAGTTTCACTCAACTTCAGTTTTTGCCAATCAAGTCAATAGGGATTTCAAACAGTGAGTTTGAGATGTTGAAGTGCACTTTGAAAACAGTTGGGAAACCATCCAAACAGTTCTTAACCTTAAGGTACTGGGGTGTCATCATTTAGAACTGCTTTTTACCTGAGTATTTTGACTTTCCACAGAGTTAGAGTGAAGGTAACCTGAATTCACCCATAACACGTTTCAAGGCCTGAAATTCACTTTGTGTACAAGTGTGACGGCTTGATTTTCCACCAGGAAACTTTCAAAACAGTTCATTTTGTAAAAACTATGTCTCAAGTGTTTCAAGTGTTTCACAACAGTGAAGTTAAGACTCCTTGAGTTTCCTCAACTAGTTTTGCCCAATAAGTCAATAGATTTCAAACAGTGAGTTTGAGATGTTGAAGTCACTTTGAAAACAGTTGAAACATCCAAAAGGTTCAACATAGGGTACTGGGGTTTCATCATTTAGAACTGCTTTTACCTGAATATTTTGACTTTCCACAGAGTTAGAGTTGAAGGTAACCGAAATTTACCATAACACGTTTCAAGGCCAAAATTCACTTTGTGAAAAAAGTGGCGTTGATGTCCCCTGAAACTATTCAAAACAGTTCATTTTTGTAAAAAAAATATGTCTCAGATGTGTTTCAATGTTTTTCACAACAGGGGAAGTTAAGCTCCTTGAGTTTCACTCAACTTCAGTTTTTGCCCAATGCAAGTCAATAGTGATTTCAAACAGTGAGTTTGAGATGTTGAAGTGCACTTTAAAACAGTTGGGAAACCATCAAACAGTTCTTAACCTTAAGGGTACTGGGGGTTCATCATTAGAACTGCTTTACCCGAGTATTTGACTTTCCACAGAGTTAAAAGTTGAAGGTAACCTGAATTCACCATAACAGTTTTAAGGCCTGAAATTCACTTTGTGTACAAATGTGACGCTTTTGTCCACCGGAAACTATTCAAACGGTTTTTTTTAAAAAACTATGTCTCAAGTGTGTTTCAAGTGTTTTTTACAACAGTGAGTTAAGACTCCTTGAGTTTCACTCAACTTGTTTTTTCCCAATGCAAGTCTAGGGATTTCAAACAGTGAGTTTGAGATGTTGAAGTGCACTTTGAAAACAGTTTGGAAACCATCCAAACAGTTCTTAACCTAAAGGGTCTGGGGTTTCATCATTTAGAACTCTTTTTCCAGATTTTTTTTGACTTTCCACAGAGTTAGAGTTGAAGGTAACCTGATTCACCATAACGTTTCAAGCCTGAAATTCACTTTTGTACAGTGTGCGGCTTGTGTCCACCGGAAACTGTTCAAACAGTTCATTTTGTAAAAACTATGTCTCAGATGTGTTTCAATGTTTTCCCCAACAGTGAAGTTAAGACTCCTTGAGTTTCACTCAACTTCAGTTTTTAATGAAATCAATAGGGAAATTTTAAACAGTGAGTTTGAGATGTTGAAGTGCACTTTTTAAAACAGTTGGGAAACCATCCCAAAAATTCTTAACCTTAAGGGGACTGGGGTTTCATCATTTAGAACTGCTTTTACCAGAGTATTTTGACTTTCCACAGAGTTAGAGTTGAAGGTTTAAACCCGAATTTTACCATAACAGTTTCAAGGCTTAAATTCACTTTGTGTACGTGTGACGCTTTTGTCCACCAAAGGGAAAATTTTCAAACAGTTCATTTTGTAAAAAACTATGTCTCAGATGTGTTTCAGTGGTTTTTACAACATGAAGTTAAGACTCCTTGAGTTTCACTCAACTTCAGTTTTGCCCAATGAAAATCTGAGGAATTTCAAACAGTGAGTTTGAGATGTTGAAGTGCACTTTGAAAAAAAGTTGGGGAAAACCCTCCAAACGTTCTTAACCTTAAGGTGCTGAGGGTTTCATCATTTAGAACTGCTTTTACCAGAGTATTTTGACTTTCCACAGAGTTAGATTGAAGGTAACCTGGGAAATTTACCATAACACGTTTCAAGGCCTGAAATTCACTTTGTGACAAGTGTGGAGCTTGTGTCCACCAGGAAACTGTTCAAAACAGTTCATTTTGTAAAAAAATATGTCTCAGATGTGTTTTTAAGTGTTTCACAACGTGAAGTTAAGCTCCTTGAGTTTCACTCAACTTAGTTTTGCCCAATGCAATCAAAAGGGAAATTTTAAACAGTGAGTTTGAGATGTTGAAGTGCACTTTGAAAACAGTTGAAACCCCTCAAACGTTCTTAACCTAAGGTACTGGGTTTCATCATTTAGACTGCTTTTACCGAGTATTTTGACTTTCCACAGAGTTAGAGTTGAAGGTAACCTAATTCACCATAACACGTTTCCCAAAGGGCCCAAATTCACTTTGTGTACAAGTGTGACGGCTTTTTGTCCACGAAAAATTTTTTCAAAAAAGTTCATTTTGTAAAACTATGTCTCAATGTGTTTCAGTGGTTTCACAACAGTGAGTTAAGACTCCTTGAGTTTCACTCAACTTCAGTTTTGCCCAATGAATCAATGGATTTCAAACAGTGAGTTTGAGATGTTGAAGTGCACTTTGAAAACAGTTGGGGAAAACCCTCCAAACGTACTTATCCATAAGGGACTGGGGTTTCATCATTTAGAACTCTTTTACCAGGTATTTTGACTTTCCACAGAGTTAGAGTTGAAGGGAACCTGAATTCACCATAACTGTTTCAAGGCTAAAATTCACTTTGTGTACAAGTGTTTAGATTTGTCCACCAGGAAACTGTTCAAACAGTTCATTTTGTAAAACAATTCCAGATGTGTTCAAGTGTTTTTACAACATGAAGTTAAGACTCCTTGAGTTTCACTCAACTTCAGTTTTGAAACAAGTCAATAGGGATTTCAAACAGTGAGTTTGAAAATTTGAATGCACTTTTAAAAAAGTTGGGGGAAAACCCTCCAAAAGTTCTTAACCAAAAAGGGGACGGGGGGTTTATCATTTAGAACTCTTTTACCGGTATTTTGACTTTCCACAGAGTTAGAGTTTAAGGTAACCTGAAATTCACCATAACCGTTTTAAGGCCGAAATTCATTTGTGTACAAGTGTGGGGGGTTTTTCCCCCGGAAACTGTTCAAAACAGTTCATTTTTTTAAAAAAAAATTTCAGAGTGTTTTAATTTTTTACAACAGTGAAGTTAAACTCCGAGTTTCACTAACTTAGTTTTAACAAAAACAATAGGGGTTTCAAAAGTGAGTTTGAGATGTTGGTCACTTTGAAAAAAAGTTTGAAACATCAAAATTCTTAACCCTTAAATTTTTGGGGGTTTCATCTTTAGAACTCTTTACCGAAATTTTTTTCCACAAGTTAGGTTTAAGGTAAAAATGAATTCACCATAAAAACGTTTCAAGGCCCAAATTCACTTTGTGACGTGTGCGGTTTTTGTCCAAAAACTTTAAAAAAGTTCATTTTTGTAAAAAATATGTCCGATGTGTTTCAATTGTTTTCCAAAAAAGGTTAAGCTCCTTGAGTTTACTCAACTTCAGTTTTCTTAAAAAATCAAAAGGGTTTCAAACGTGAGTTTGAGATTTGAAGTGCACTTTAAAAAAAGTTGGGGGAAAACCCTCCAAACGTTCTTAAAAATTAAGGGGACTGGGGTTTTATCATTTTTAAATCTTTTCCCGAGTATTTTGCTTTCCACAGGTTAATTGAAGGAACCGAAATTTACCATAACCGTTTCAAGGCCAAATTCACTTTGTGCTTTGGGGGGCGTGTCCACCGGGAAAATGTTCAAAACAGTTCATTTTTGTAAAAACTATGTCTCAGATGTGTTTCAATGTTTTTACAACGTGAAGTTAAGACTCTTGAGTTTTTACTAACTTCAGTTTTTGGGGAAAAAATCAATGGGTTTCAAAAGTGGTTTGAGATTTTGGTCACTTTAAAAACATTGGGCCATCCCCAACCCCTTTTAACTTAAGGGTTGGGTTTCATCATTTAGTCTTTACCAAAAGGGAGACTTTCCCAGAGTTAGGGTGAAATTTAAACCCGATTTTCCCTAACCGTTTCAAGGTCTTAAAATTCCCTTTTTGTACCCGTGTGACAACTTTTGTCCACCAGAAAAAGTTCTAAACAGTTCATTTCTGTAAAAAAATATTTACAGATTGCATTGGGTTTTACAACATAAAATTAAGACTCCTTGGTTTTCACAACCAGTTTTCAATGAAAATCTATGAATTTAAAAATGAGTTTGAATTTGAAATGCACTTTGAAAAAAGTTGGGGGAAAAACCCAAAATGTACTTATCCATAAGGGACTGGGGGGTTTCATCATTTAGAACTGCTTTTTAGAGTATTTTTACTTTCCACAGGTTAGGTTAAGGAAAACCCGAATTCACCATCCTTTTTAAGGCCGAAATTTACTTTGTGTACAAGTTGAGTTGTTTTCCCCCAAACTTTCAAAACAGTTCATTTTGTAAAAACAAAGTCCAGATGTGTTTCAATTTTTTCACAACATGAATTAAAAACTCCTTGAGTTTCCTCAACTTAGTTTTGCCCCAATCAAATCAATAGGGATTTCAAACGTGGTTTTAGATTTGAAGTGCACTTTGAAAAAAGTTGGGAAACCATCAAAATTCTTAACCCTTTGGGTCTGGGGTTCATCATTTAGAACTGCTTTTTCCGGTATTTTGACTTTCCACAGGTTAGGGGTGAAAAACCTAATTTACCTAAAAGTTCAAGGCCTTTTCACTTTGTGACAAGTGCTTTACTTTTTGTCCCCCGGAAACTGTTCAAAACAGTTCATTTTGAAAAAATATTTCCCGATGTGTTTCTTTTTTTCACAACATGAAGTTAAGCTCCTTGAGTTTCACTCAACTTCAGTTTTTTTCCCAATGAATCAAAAGGATTTCAAACAGTGAGGAATTTGAAGTGCACTTTAAAACAGTTGGGAAACCATCAAACGTTTTAACCAAATACTGGGGGTTTCATCATTTTGAACTGCTTTTTCCAATTTTTGACTTTCCACAGAGTTTTGAAGGGGAACCTGAAATTCACCATCCGTTTTTAAGGCCAAATTCCTTTTTCAAGTTAAAGCTTGTTTTCCCCGGGGAAAATTTCAAAACAGTTCATTTTTTTAAAAAAATATGTCGCAGATGGGTTTCAAGTGTTTTCACAACGTGAAGTTAAGACTCCCTTTGGTTTCATCCCTTTAGTTTTTCCCAATGCAAGTCAATAGGTTTCAAACGTGAGTTTGAGATTTGAATGCCTTTAAAAAATTGGGAAACCATCCCAAAAAGTTCTTAACCTTAAGGGGGATGGGGTTTCATCATTTTTGAACTGCTTTAACCGTTTTTGATTTCCACAGAGTTAGAGTTGGGGTAACCTGTTCCCATAACCTTTCAAGGCCCCAAATTCATTTGTTCAATGTGCGGGTTTTTGTCCCCCGGAAAAAATTTCAAAAAAGTTCATTTTGTAAAAAAATATGTCCAGGGTTTTTTCAATGTTTCACAACATGAAGTTGACTTGAGTTCATAACTTCAGTTTTGCCCAATGAAATTAGGGAAATTTTAAAAGTGAGTTTGAGATTTGAGTGCACTTTGAAAAAAATTTTTAAACCATCCCAAAAATTCTTAACCCTTTGGGTCTGGGGTTTCATCATTTAGAACTGCTTTACCAGAGTATTTTGACTTTACAGGTTAGGTGAAGTTAACCATTTTACCTAACCCGTTTCAAGGCTTAAATTTACTTTTGTACCCCGTTTGACGTTTTTTTCCCCGAAACTGTTCAAACAGTTCATTTTTGTAAAAACTTTTCGATGTGTTTCAGTGGTTTTACAACATGAAGTTAAGACTCCTTAGGTTTCACTAACTTCAGTTTTTTCCAATGAAAATCATAAATTTTAAACAGTGAGTTTGAATGTTGAAATCCAAGAAAAAAAGTTGGGGAAAACCCTCCAAACGCCCACCTAAGGTACGGGGTTTCATCATTTTTTAAAGCTTTCCGGTATTTTTTACTTTCCACAGGTTAAGGGTTTAAGGTAACCTGAAATTTACCCTTCCGTTTCCCAAAGGGCCCGAAATTCCTTTGTGACAAATGTAAGGCTTGATGTCCACCGGAAACTGTTCAAAACAGTTCATTTTTTTAAAAAAAATATTCTCAGATGTGTTTCAATGTTTTCACAACTGAAGTTAAAACTCCTTGAGTTTTACTAACTTCAGTTTTCCCCCTGCAATCAATGGGTTTCAAAAGTGAGTTTGAGATGTTGAAGTGCACTTTAAAAAAAATTGGGGAAAACCCTCAAAATTTTAACTTTAAAATTTTGGGGTTTCATCATTTTGAACTGCTTTTAAGGTATTTTGACTTTCCACGGTTAGAGTTGAAGGTAACCTGAATTCCCATAACACGTTTCAACAAATTCACTTTGTGTACAGTGTGACGTTTTTGTACCGGAAAAATTTTAAAGGGTTATTTTGTAAAAAATATCACGGGTTGTTTCAGTTTTTTCACAACATGAAGTTAAGACTCCTTGAGTTTCCTCAACCCGTTTTTGAAGAAAAAAAAGGGGTTTCAAAAGTGAGTTTGAGATTTGAAGTGCACTTTGAAAACGTTGGGGCCATCCAAACGTCTTACCTTTAAAAATGGGGTTTCATCATTTAGAACTCTTTTTTCCAGGTATTTTTTACTTTCCACAGGTTAGAGTTGAAAAACCTGAATTCACCAACAGTTTCAAGGGCCCAAATTTTTTTAGTTGAGTTTTTTCCCGAAACTTTCAAACAGTTCATTTTTAAAAAAATATTCAAGTGTGTTTCAAGTTTTCACAACATAAGTTAAGACTCCTTTAGTTTTCAACCCGTTTTTTTCCCAATGAATCAAAAGGGATTTCAAACGTGAGTTTGAAGTTGAAGTGCCTTTGAAAACAGTTGGGGAAAACCCTCCCCAAAAGTTCTTAACCTTAAGGGGGACTGGGGGGTTCATCTTTTAACTCTTTTACCGAGTATTTTGACTTTCCCAGAGTTAGGTTAAGGTAACCTGAATTCACCATAAACGTTTAAGCCTGAAATTCACTTTGTGTACAAGTGTGGCGGCTTATGTCCACCAAACTGTTTAAAACAGTTTTTTTTGAAAAATATTCTCGAGTGTTTTAATGTTTTTTACAACAGTGAAGTTAAAAACTCAGTTTCCCCCAACTTAGTTTTTCCCCCAAACAATCAAGGGATTTCAAAAGTAGTTTGGATGTTGGTGCCTTTTTTTAAAACGTTGGAAACCCTCCAAAAATTCTTAACCTTAGGGTCG
Source organism: Polypterus senegalus (assembly GCF_016835505.1). Taxonomy (NCBI): domain Eukaryota; kingdom Metazoa; phylum Chordata; class Cladistia; order Polypteriformes; family Polypteridae; genus Polypterus; species Polypterus senegalus. Next base: position 321,893,758 of record NC_053155.1, on the reverse strand, counting down.
GGGGTTTCATCATTTAAACTTTACCAGATTTTGACTTTCCACAGAGTTAGGTTTAAGGGCCCAAATTTTTACCAAAAACGTTTCAAAGGCCCAAATTCACTTTGTGACAAGTGTAAGTTTTTCCCCCCGGAAACTTTCAAAAAAGTTCATTTTGTAAAAAACATTTAAAATGTGTTTCAATTGTTTAAAAACGGGGGTTAAAACTCCTTGAGTTTCACTCAACTTGTTTTAATGAAAATTGGAAATTTTAAACGTGAGTTTGAGTTTTGGTGCCAAAACAGTTGGGGAAAACCCTCAAACGTTCTTAACCTTAAAATACTGGGGTTTCATCATTTTTGAACTGCTTTACCAGGTATTTTGACTTTCCACAAGGGTTTGAGTTGAAGGTAACCTGAATTCACCATAACACGTTTAAGGGCCCGAAATTCATTTTTTTACAAGTGTGGGCTTGTTTTCCCCAGGAAACTTTTTCAAAAAAGTTCATTTTGTAAAAAACTATGTCTCAGTGTGTTTCAAGTTTTCACAACGAAGTTAAACTTTGAGTTTCCTAACTTCAGTTTTTTTCCCCAAACAAAACAATGATTTTAAAATGAGTTTGAGATTTTGGTGCCCTTTTAAAAACGGGGAAACCATCAAAATTCTTAACCCTTAAATCTGGGGGTTTCATCATTTGAACTGCTTTACCGATATTTTGATTTCCACAGGTTAGGGTGAAGTTTAACCCGATTTCACCATAACACTTTTAAGGCAAAAATTCACTTTTTCTTTTTGGCAGCTTTTTTCCCCCGAAAAAGTTCAAACATTTTTTGTAAAAATTCAGATGTGTTTCATTGGGGTTTTCCCCTTGAAATTAAGACTCCTTGGTTTCACTCAAATTCAGTTTTCTTAAAAAAATCATGGGAAATTTCAAAAAAATGAGTTTGAGATTTGAAGTGCCTTTGAAAACGGGTTGGGGAAAACCCTCCCAAAAGTCTTACCTTAAAGGGGACTGGGGTTTCATCATTTGAACTCACCCGGTAGACTTTCCACAGGATTGGGGGGGAACCTGAATTCACCATAAAAAGTTTCAAGGCCAAATTCATTTGTGTACAAATTTGGGGTTATTCCACCAGGAAACTGTTCAAAAAAGTTCATTTTGTAAAAAAATATGTCTCAGATGTGTTTCAATTTTTTTACAACATGAAGTTAAGACTCCCTTGAGTTTCACTAACTTCGTTTTAAACAAATAATGGATTTCAAAAATTTAGTTTGAGATTTGGGGTCATTTAAAAAAATTTTAAAACCCTCCAAAATTCTTAACTTAAGGTTGGGGTTTCATCAAGAACTCTTTTCCAATTTTTTGACTTTCCACAGGTTGGGGTTGAAGGGGAACCTGATTCCCATAACCGTTTCAAAGGCAAATTCACTTTGGCGTGTGGCTTTTGTTCCCCGGAAAAATTTCCAAACAGTTCATTTTGTAAAAAATATGTCCAGATTTTTTCATTGGGTTTTACAACATAGAAATTAAGCTCCTTGAGTTTCCTCAACTTCAGTTTTTAATGAAAAAAATGGGAAATTTTAAAAGTGAGTTTGAGATGTTGGTACTTTAAAACGTTGGGGAAAACCCTCAAACTTTTATATAAGGGGACTGGGGGTTTCATCATTTTTTAACTGCTTTTTCCAGAGTATTTTGACTTTTCCCCAGGTTAGAGTTGAAGGAACCAAATTTACCAACGTTTCAAGGGTGAAATTTACTTTGTGACAATGTTTCGGTTTTCCACCAAACTGTTCAAAACAGTTCATTTTTTGTAAAACTATGTCCAGATTGTTTCAAGGTTTTCACAACATGAAGTTAAGACTCCGAGTTTCACTCAACTTCAGTTTTTCCCAATGCAATCAATAGGGTTTCAAACGTGAGTTTAGATTTGAAATGCACTTTAAAACATTGGGGAAAACCCTCCCAAAAAGTTCAACCCTTGGGTTGGGGGTTTCATCATTTAGAACTCTTTTACGAGTATTTTGACTTTCCACGAGTTAGAGTGGGGTAACCAATTCCCATAACAGTTTCAAGGCTAAATTCACTTTTTGTACAGTGTGGCTTTTGTCCCGGAAACTGTTCAAAAAGTTCATTTTGTAAAAAAAGCCAGAGTGCAAATGGTTTTTCCCAGGATTAAGACTCCGGGTTTCATAACTTAGTTTTCCCAATAAAAAAAATGGGAAATTTTAAAAGTGAGTTTGAATGTTGAAGTGCACTTTGAAAAACGTTGGGGAAACATCCAAAACTTAAATTTTTTAAAATTTTCGGGGTTCATCATTTTTGAACTGCTTTTTCGATATTTGACTTTCCACAGGTTAGAGTTTAAGGGAAAAATGAATTCACCATAAACCTTTCAAGGCTTAAATTTACTTTTGTCAGTGGCGATTTGTCCACCGGAAAATTTCAAACGTTTTTTGAAAAAATATTTAGATGTGTTTCAGTTTTCACAACAAAGTTAAGCTCCTTGAGTTTCACTCAACTTCAGTTTTGCCCCAAAATCAAAAGGGATTTCAAACAGTGAGTTTGAGATTTGAAATGCACTTTAAAAACAGTTGGGGAAACCATCCCAAAAAGTTCTTAACCAAAAGGGGACTGGGGGTTCATCATTTTTGAACTCTTTTACCGAGTATTTTGACTTTCCACAGGTTAGAGTTGAAGGTAACCTAATTCCCTCCGTTTCAAACCAAATTCACTTTGTGACAATGTGACGGCTTGTGTCCCCCGAAATTTCAAAACAGTTCATTTTTTTAAAAATATGTCTCAGATTGTTTAATGTTTTACAACTTTTAAGTTAAATCTTTAGTTTCACTCAACTTATTTTCCCAATCAAGTCAATAGGGATTTCAAACGTGGTTTGAGGGTTTGAAGTGCACTTTAAAAAATTTGGAAACCCTCCAAAAGTTCTTAACCTTAAAATTTTGGGGTTCATCATTTTGAACTGCTTTTTCCGAATATTTTGATTTCCCCAGAGTTAGGTTGAAGGTAACCTGAATTCCAAACCCTTTCAAGGCCGAAATTCCTTTTTGACAAGTGTGACGGTTGTTCCACCGGCTTTCAAAACAGTTCATTTTGTAAAAAAATTCTCAGTTGGTTTCAATTTTTTTCACAACATGAAGTTAAGCTCCTTAGTTTCCTCCCTTCCCGTTTTCCCAATGCAAGTCAATGGTTTCAAACAGTAGTTTTAGATTTGGTCACTTTAAAAAAAGTTGGGGGAAAACCCTCAAACAGTTCTTAACCTTAAGGGTATGGGGTTTTATCATTTAAATCTTTTACAGATTTTTGACTTTCCACAGGTTAGGTTGAAGGTAACCGAATTCACCTAAAGTTTAAGGCCCAAATTCACTTTGTGTACAAGTGTGACGGTTTTTTTTCCCGGGGAAAATTTCAAAAAAGTTCATTTTTTAAAAAAATTCCAGATGTGTTTCAAGTGTTTCCAACAGGGAAATTAAGACTCCTTGAGTTTCACTCAACTTCAGTTTTGCCCAATGAATTAAAAGGGGGTTTTAAACAGTAGTTTTAATTTTGAAGTGCACTTTGAAAAAAAGTTGGGGAAAACCCTCCAAAGTTCTTAACTAAAAAGGGGACTGGGGTTTCATCATTTAGAACTCTTTAACCCGGTATTTTGACTTTCCACAGGTTGATTTAAGTTAATATTTTCCCATAACTGTTTTTAAGGCTTTAAAATTTACTTTTTGTACAGTGTGACGCTTTGTCCACCAGGGAAAATGTTCAAACAGTTCATTTTGTAAAAAATATGTCCAGTGTGTTTCAGTGGTTTCACAACATAAAATTAAGACTCCTTGAGTTCCCCTAACTTCAGTTTTGGCCCCAAAAAAATCAGGGAAATTTTAAAAATGAGTTTGAGATGTTGAAGTGCACTTTGAAAACAAAGGGAAAACCCTCAAACTATTCAATAAAAGGGTCCCGGGGGGTTTCATCATTTAGAACTCTTTTTTCCCAATTTTTTTGACTTTCCACAGGTTGGGGGGGAAGTTAACCTGATTTCACCAAACCGTTTCAAGGCTTAAATTCACTTTTTGACCTGTGACGCTTTTTTTTTGAAACTTTCCCAAAAGTTTTTCTGTAAAACTATGTCACAGATGTTTTCAAAGGGTTTACAACATAGGTTAAGACTCCTTGATTTCCTCAACTTCAGTTTTTTCCCAATGAAAATCTTGGGGAAATTTTAAAAAGTGAGTTTGAGATGTTGAAGTGCACTTTGAAAACGTTGGGGAAAACCCTCAAACTGTCTTATCCTAAGGGGACTGGGATTTCATCATTTGAACTCTTTTACCAGGTATTTTGACTTTCCACAGGTTAGAGTTGAAAAAAACCAATTCCCTACACTTTCAAGGCCCAAAATTTTACTTTTTGTACAATTGAGGTTGTTCCACCAGGAAACTGTTCAAAAAAAATTCATTTTGTAAAATATGTCCAGATGTGTTTTAAGGTTTTCCAACTGAAGTTAAGACTCTTGAGTTCCCCCAACTTCAGTTTTGCCCCAAACAATCAAAGGGATTTCAAAAGTGAGTTTAGGGTTTGAAGTGCACTTTGAAAACAGTTGGGAAACCATCCCAAAAATTCTTAAAAAGGGTTAGGGTTATCATTTTAAACTGCTTTTTCCGGATTTTTGATTTCCACAGAGTTAGAGTGAAGGGGAACCGATTTACCATAACACTTTTTGGCCCAAAATTTACTTTTTGTACTTGACGTTTTTCCACCCGGGAAAATTTGTTTTTTTAAAAAAAGTTCCAATTTTTTGTTTAAAAAAAAATTGCTCCGAAGTTTTAATTGTTTTCCCAAAAATAGGGGGTTTAAACTTTTTGAGTTTAATCACTTTAAAAAATTTTTCCAAATTCAACCAAAATAGGGGTTTCACATTTGAAGTTTTAAGAAATTTTTTTTTTTTTTTTTTTTTTTTTTTTTTTTTTTTTTTTTTTTTTTTTTTTTTTTTTTTTTTTTTTTTTTTTTTTTTTTTTTTTTTTTTTTTTTTTTTTTTTTTTTTTTTTTTTTTTTTTTTTTTTTTTTTTTTTTTTTTTTTTTTTTTTTTTTTTTTTTTTTTTTTTTTTTTTTTTTTTTTTTTTTTTTTTTTTTTTTTTTTTTTTTTTTTTTTTTTTTTTTTTTTTTTTTTTTTTTTTTTTTTTTTTTTTTTTTTTTTTTTTTTTTTTTTTTTTTTTTTTTTTTTTTTTTTTTTTTTTTTTTTTTTTTTTTTTTTTTTTTTTTTTTTTTTTTTTTTTTTTTTTTTTTTTTTTTTTTTTTTTTTTTTTTTTTTTTTTTTTTTTTTTTTTTTTTTTTTTTTTTTTTTTTTTTTTTTTTTTTTTTTTTTTTTTTTTTTTTTTTTTTTTTTTTTTTTTTTTTTTTTGGGAAAAAAAAAAAAAAAGGGCACTTTTTTTTGAAAACCCCAAAATTTGGGAAAAAAAAAACCAAAAAACCAAAGGGAAATTTTTTCCTTTTAACCTTTAAAATTTTTAAACTAAAAAAGGTTTGGTTTTTAATTTATTTTTAAAAGGGAAAAAAAAAAATTTTTTTCCTTTTTTAAAAAAAACCCGAATAAATTTTATCAAAGTTTTAATAAGGTACTGGATTCACATTAACTCTTTACCAATTTTTGTTCACAAGTTAGTGAAGGTTATACCTTAAACGTTCGAATTCATTTTTAAAACTTTAAAGTTTTGGTTTCACATTAGTAACTTTAATAACTTTTTTGCCAAATAAGTTAAGGATTCAAATTTCACAAAGTATTAAACCTTGAAACTTCAAACAGTTTTAACCCAATGAGTTCATCATGTTAAAACAGTATTTAGATTTAGAGCTTTCAAAGTTGAATTCCAAAATAGTTAACTTAAGATTTCGATTTCAGTTGAATGAGTTTAATGAATTTCAAACAGTTGATTATTGAAGTGATTTAACAGTTGAACTCAAACAGTTAACTTAGTTTGCACAGTGTTACAGTTTTGTACAAGGATTTGACTAAACAGTTAATTTTGAAGCACTATTACAAGTAACGTTTCAAAGAACTTATTTAACATTGTTTGCACTTACTCAGTTCATAAAGTTGATTTAAAAAGAGTTTAGATTTTAAGTGTTTAAAAGTAAGTCCAAAAGTTTAACTATTGAGTTTTTGCTTGAAAATTGAAATCATTAAAGAGTTTTGACTTTCAAGTCTTTGAAAGTTGATTAACTTTTACAATAGTTTCAATCAAAATGGGTTTAAGTATTGAATCTCTTTAACTGTTGAATTTTAAATCATCAGTTGAGTAAACTTTTCCAAAGTTTAGTTTATTAACTTGTTACCAGATGTGACTTTGTTTCCATACAAGTTCAAAATCATTTTCAAAAATGTCAGTTGAATTTCAATGAATTTAAACAGTTATAAACCAGTTCAACTTTAATTTAAAACCATGGAACATATTGAATTTTAACTAGATTTTGATTTCACATTAGAAAAGTTAAATATTTATTCCTAATGTCAAGGTTTAATTAAGTTCTTACAGTTGTTTCACATACGTTTAACGTTTTTTCACTAAACTTTCATATGTTTCTGTAACTATTTGATAAGACTTTGAGTTCGATTACTCAGTTTCTATAAAATATTGTAAGTTTCATATTGGTTTAACAGTAATTTAAAAATTGGTTCACTCAAGTCTTTTTAAGTCATGGATTAATCATAACAGCTTATACTGAGATTTGAGTCACTTTGAATTAGAATTCCAAAGTTGATTTCAAAGTGTTAAGCTTGAAATTCCAACATTTTGACGTTCAGGCTTGATGCACAAGATGTAAACGCTTCATACCTTTCAAAATGTTCAAAGTTTTCAATTTGTAAAGTTGATTCCACCTGATTATTCAAACAGTTTTTCAAAAGTCAAATAGTTTCAAACTGTTATTTGTTACAATTCAAAATTTAATATCAAGTTTTAACTTTTAACTTGTCAATTTGATCTTTCTGAATTTTGAGTTCAAGGTTCTAAAAGTTACTGAATTACCAAAACTTTTAACCTAAGTTCAGTTTCACAATGAAGCTTATGTCACCTAATTTCCACAGTTAATTGTAATAATTCTAGACTGTTTCAATATTTTAAAAGTTAAAGTTGTCTGTTTCACTGAACTTTCAATGCAATGTAAAACTATTTCTCAACTAGTTTAGATTTCATAGATTTAAACAGTTGATTTACTCAATTCAGTTTCAAATCAGGTTTCCAAACATTGACTTGAGTTAGGATTTAATATGGAATCATTAACAGTTTAAGATTTACCTAATTGTAAGCAAGTTATCTTTACCTACATTTGTTTCCACTTAAGTTAAAAACTTATTTCAAAACAGTTTTCAGATTTCATTGTTACAAAGTGTAACTTGTAGTTCTAATGTTTCCCAATGAAGTAATGATTTCAAAACAGTTCAGTTTTTCAATCTAAAAAGGTTTGAAACTCAAAATCTCTAAGGTCTAGGTTTAGATTTAGAACTGCTTTATCCCGAGTATTTTGACTTTCCACAGAGTTAGAGGTGAAGAACCTGATTTCACCATAAAGTTTCAAGGTCTTAAATTACTTTTTAAGTGTGACAGCTTTTTGTCCACCAGGAAACTGTTCTAAACAGTTCATTTCTGTAAAAACATGTCAAGATGTGTTTCATGTGGTTTCACAAAAAAGTTAAGACCCTTTTTAGTTCCCCTAACTTTAGTTTTGCCCAATGAAAAACATGGGAATTTCAAAAGTGAGTTTGAGATGTTGAAGGCACGAAAAAAGTTGGGAAACCATCCAAACTTCTTACCATAGGGCTGGGATTTACATTTTAAAAGCTTTTCCAGATATTTTGACTTTCCACAGAGTTAAGTTGGTTTGAATTCACCATAACACGCTCAAGGCCCAAATTCACTTTTGTGTACAAGTGTGTGACGGTCCACAGGAAACTGTTCAAAACAGTTCATTTTTGTAAAACTATGTCTCAGATGTGTTTCAAGTGTTTCACAACAGAAAGTTAAGACTCTTGAGTTTCACTCAACTTCAGTTTTGCCCAATGCAAGTCAATAGGGATTTCAAACAGTGAGTTTGAGATGTTGAAGTGCACTTTGAAAACAGTTGTAAACCATCCAAGCAGTTCCTTGAATTTCAGGGGACTGGGAGTTTCATCATTTAGAACTGCTTTTAGCAAGTATTTTGACTTTCCACAGAGTTAGAGTTGAACAATTTCCTGAATTCACCCTAACAGTTTAAAGGCCTGAAATTCACTTTGTGCAAGTGTGACGGCAGTCCACCAGGAAACTGTTCAAAACAGTTCATTTTGTAAAAACTATGTCTCAGATGTGTTTCAAGTGTTTCACAACAGTGAAGTTAAGACTCACTTGAGTTTCACTCAACTTCAGTTTTGCCCAATGCAAGTCAATAGGAATTTCAAACAGTGAGTTTGAGATGTTGAAGTGCACTTTGAAAACAGTTGGGAAACCATCAAAGTTCTTAACTATAAGGGTACTGGGGATTTCATCATTTAGAACTGCTTTACCAGAGTATTTTGACTTTCCACAGAGTTAGAGTTGAAGGTAACCTGAATTCACCATACACGTTTCAAGGCCTGAAATTCACTTTGTGTACAAGTGTGACTTGTTGTCCACCAGAAACTGTTCAAAACAGTTCATTTTTGTAAAAACTATGTCTCAGATGTGTTTCAAGTGTTTCACAACAGTGAAGTTAAGACTCATTGAGTTCCACTTAACTTCAGTTTTGGCCCAATGCAAATCAATAGGGAATTTCAAAAAGTGAGTTTGAGATGTTGAAGTGCACTTTGAAAAACAGTTGGGAAACCATCCAAACTATTTTTAACTATAAGGGTACTGGGGATTTCATCATTTAGAACTGCTTTTACCAGAGTATTTTGACTTTCCACAGAGTTAGAGGTGAAGTTAACCTGATTTCACCATAACACGTTTCAAGGTCTTAAATTCACTTTGTGTACACGTGTGACAGCTTTTTGTCCACCAGGAAACTGTTCTAAACAGTTCATTTCTGTAAAAACTATGTCACAGATGTGTTTCATGTGGTTTCACAACATAGAAGTTAAGACTCCTTGAGTTTCACTCAACTTCAGTTTTGCCCAATGAAAATCTATGGGAATTTCAAAAGTGAGTTTGAGATGTTGAAGTGCACTTTGAAAACAGTTGGGAAACCATCAAACTGTACTTATCCATAAGGGTACTGGGGATTTCATCATTTAGAACTGCTTTTACCAGAGTATTTTGACTTTCCACAGAGTTAGAGTTGAAGGAAACCTGAATTCACCATAACACGTTTCAAGGCCGAAATTCACTTTGTGTACAATGTGTGACGATTTGTTTTCCACCAGGAAACTGTTCAAAACAGTTCATTTTTGTAAAAAACTATGTCTCAGATGTGTTTCAAGTGTTTACACAACAGTGAAGTTAAGACTCCTTGAGTTTCACTCAACTTCAGTTTTGCCCAATGCAAGTCAATAGGATTTCAAACAGTGAGTTTGAGATGTTGAAGTGCACTTTGAAAACAGTTGGGAAACCATCCAAACTGTACACTTATCCTTAAGGGTACTGGGGTTTCATCATTTAGAACTGCTTTTACCAGAGTATTTTGACTTTCCACAGAGTTAGAGTTGAAGGTAACCTGAATTCACCATAACACGTTTCAAGGCCTGAAATTCACTTTGTGTACAAGTGTGACGGCTTGATCTCCACCAGAAACTGTTCAAAACAGTTCATTTTTGTAAAAACTATGTCAGATGTGTTTCAGTGTTTTCACAACAGTGAAGTTAAGACTCCTTGAGTTTCACTCAACTTCAGTTTTTGCCCAATGCAAGTCAATAGTGATTTCAAACAGTGAGTTTGAGATGTTGAAGTGCACTTTGAAAACAGTTGGGAAACCATCCAAACAGTTCTTAATCTTAAGGGTACTGGGGGTTTCATCATTTAGAACTGCTTTTACCAGAGTATTTTGACTTTCCACAGAGTTAGAGTTGAAGGTAACCTGAATTCACCATAACACGTTTCAAGGCCTGAAATTCACTTTGTGTACAAGTGTGACGGCTTGTTGTCCACCAGGAAACTGTTCAAAACAGTTCATTTTGTAAAAACTATGTCTCAGATGTGTTTCAAGTGTTTTCACAACAGTGAAGTTAAGACTCCTTGAGTTTCACTCAACTTCAGTTTTGCCCAATGCAAGTCAATAGGATTTCAAACAGTGAGTTTGAGATGTTGAAGTGCACTTTGAAAACAGTTGGGAAACCATCCAAACAGTTCTTAACCTTAAGGGTACTGGGGGTTTCATCATTTAGAACTGCTTTTACCAGAGTATTTTGACTTTCCACAGAGTTAGAGTTGAAGGTAACCTGAATTCACCATAACACGTTTCAAGGCCTGAAATTCACTTTGTGTACAAGTGTGACGGCTTGTTGTCCACCAGGAAACTGTTCAAAACAGTTCATTTTGTAAAAACTATGTCTCAGATGTGTTTCAAGTGTTTTCACAACAGTGAAGTTAAGACTCAATGAGTTTCACTCAACTTCAGTTTTGCCCAATGCAAGTCAATAGGGATTTCAAACAGTGAGTTTGAGATGTTGAAGTGCACTTTGAAAACAGTTGGGAAACCATCCAAACAGTTCTTAACCTATAAGGGTACTGGGGATTTCATCATTTAGAACTGCTTTACCAGAGTATTTTGACTTTCCACAGAGTTAGAGTTGAAGGTAACCTGAATTCACCATAACACGTTTCAAGGCCTGAAATTCACTTTGTGTACAAGTGTGACGGCTTATTGTCCACCAGGAAACTGTTCTAAACAGTTCATTTTGTAAAAACTATGTCTCAGATGTGTTTCAAGTGTTTCACAACAGTAGAAGTTAAGACTCCTTGAGTTTCACTCAACTTCAGTTTTTGCCCAATGCAAATCAATGGGAATTTCAAAAAGTGAGTGTGAGATGTTGAAGTGCACTTTGAAAAACAGTTGGGAAACCATCCAAACTGTTCTTAACCTTAAGGGTACTGGGGATTTCATCATTTAGAACTGCTTTTACCAGAGTATTTTGACTTTCCACAGAGTTAGAGTTGAAGGTAACCTGAATTCACCATAACACGTTTCAAGGCCTGAAATTCACTTTGTGTACAAGTGTGACGGCTTGATGTCCACCAGGAAACTGTTCAAAACAGTTCATTTCTGTAAAAACTATGTCGCAGATGTGTTTCAAGTGTTTTCACAACAGTGAAGTTAAGACTCCTTGAGTTTCACTCAACTTCAGTTTTGCCCAATGCAAGTCAATAGGAATTTCAAACAGTGAGTTTGAGATGTTGAAGTGCACTTTGAAAACAGTTGGGAAACCATCCAAACAGTTCTTAACCTTAAGGGTACTGGGGGTTTCATCATTTAGAACTGCTTTTACCAGAGTATTTTGACTTTCCACAGAGTTAGAGTTGAAGGTAACCTGAATTCACCATAACACGTTTCAAGGCCTGAAATTCACTTTGTGTACATGTGTGACAGCTTTTTGTCCACCAGGAAACTGTTCTAAACAGTTCATTTCTGTAAAAACTATGTCTCAGATGTGTTTCAAGTGTTTCACAACATAGAAGTTAGTGTACAAGTGACTTGTTTGTCCACCAGGAAACTATTCAAAACAGTTCATTTCTGTAAAAAACTATGTCTCAGATGTGTTTCAACATGTTTCACAACAGTAGAAGTTAGAGACATTGAGTTTCACTCAACTTCAGTTTTGGCCCAATGCAAATCTATGGGAATTTCAAACAGTGAGTTTGAGATGTTGAAGTGCACTTTGAAAACAGTTGGGAAACCATCCAAACTGTTCTTAACCATAAGGGTACTGGGGTTTCATCATTTAGAACTGCTTTTACCAGAGTATTTTGACTTTCCACAGAGTTAGAGTTGAAGGTAACCTGAATTCACCATAACACGTTTCAAGGCCTGAAATTCACTTTGTGTACAAGTGTGACGGCTTGTGTCCACCAGGAAACTGTTCAAAACAGTTCATTTTGTAAAAACTATGTCTCAGATGTGTTTCAAGTGTTTTCACAACAGTGAAGTTAAGACTCCTTGAGTTTCACTCAACTTCAGTTTTTGCCCAATGCAAGTCAATGGGGATTTCAAACAGTGAGTTTGAGATGTTGAAGTGCACTTTGAAAACAGTTGGGAAACCATCCAAACTAGTTCTTAACCATAAGGGTCCTGGGGATTTCATCATTTAGAACTGCTTTACCAGAGTATTTTGACTTTCCACAGAGTTAGAGTTGAAGGTAACCTGAATTCACCATAACACGTTTCAAGGCCTGAAATTCACTTTGTGTACAAGTGTGACGGCTTGATGTCCACCAGGAAACTGTTCAAAACAGTTCATTTTGTAAAAACTATGTCTCAGATGTGTTTCAAGTGTTTTCACAACAGTGAAGTTAAGACTCCTTGAGTTTCACTCAACTTCAGTTTTTGACCAATGCAAGTCAATAGGGATTTCAAACAGTGAGTTTGAGATGTTGAAGTGCACTTTGAAAACAGTTGGGAAACCATCCAAACAGTTCTTAACTTAAGGGTACTGGGGGTTCATCATTTAGAACTGCTTTACCAGAGTATTTTGACTTTCCACAGAGTTAGAGTTGAAGGTAACCTGAATTCACCATAACACGTTTCAAGGCCTGAAATTCACTTTGTGTACAAGTGTGACGGCTTGTTGTCCACCAGGAAACTGTTCAAAACAGTTCATTTTGTAAAAACTATGTCTCAGATGTGTTTCAAGTGTTTTCACAACAGTGAAGTTAAGACTCCTTGAGTTTCACTCAACTTCAGTTTTGCCCAATGCAAGTCAATAGTGATTTCAAACAGTGAGTTTGAGATGTTGAAGTGCACTTTGAAAACAGTTGGGAAACCATCCAAACAGTTCTTAACCTTAAGGGTACTGGGGGTTTCATCATTTAGAACTGCTTTACCAGAGTATTTTGACTTTCCACAGAGTTAGAGTTGAAGGTAACCTGAATTCACCATAACACGTTTCAAGGCCTGAAATTCACTTTGTGTACAAGTGTGACGGCTTGTTGTCCACCAGGAAACTGTTCAAAACAGTTCATTTTGTAAAAACTATGTCTCAGATGTGTTTCAATTGTTTTCACAACAGTGAAGTTAAGTCTCCTTGAGTTTCACTCAACTTCAGTTTTTGCCCAATGCAAGTCAATGGGATTTCAAACAGTGAGTTTGAGATGTTGAAGTGCACATTGAAAACAGTTGGGAAACCATCCAAACAGTTCTTAACCATAAGGGTACTGGGGATTTCATCATTTAGAACTGCTTTTACCAGAGTATTTTGACTTTCCACAGAGTTAGAGTTGAAGGTAACCTGAATTCACCATAACACGTTTCAAGGCCTGAAATTCACTTTGTGTACAAGTGTGACGGCTTTTTGTCCACCAGGAAACTGTTCAAAACAGTTCATTTTGTAAAAACTATGTCTCAGATGTGTTTCAAGTGTTTCACAACAGTGAAGTTAAGACTCCTTGAGTTTCACTCAACTTCAGTTTTGCCCAATGCAAATCAATGGGAATTTCAAACAGTGAGTTTGAGATGTTGAAGTGCACTTTGAAAACAGTTGGGAAACCATCCAAACTGTTCTTAACTATAAGGGTACTGGGGATTTCATCATTTAGAACTGCTTTTACCAGAGTATTTTGACTTTCCACAGAGTTAGAGTTGAAGGTAACCTGAATTCACCATAACACGTTTCAAGGCCTGAAATTCACTTTGTGTACAAGTGTGACGGCTTGTTGTCCACCAGGAAACTGTTCAAAACAGTTCATTTTGTAAAAACTATGTCTCAGATGTGTTTCAAGTGTTTTCACAACAGTGAAGTTAAGACTCCTTGAGTTTCACTCAACTTCAGTTTTGCCCAATGCAAATCAATGGGAATTTCAAACAGTGAGTTTGAGATGTTGAAGTGCACTTTGAAAAACAGTTGGGAAACCATCCAAACTATTCTTAACCATAAGGGTCCTGGGGATTTCATCATTTAGAACTGCTTTACCAGAGTATTTTGACTTTCCACAGAGTTAGAGTTGAAGGTAACCTGAATTCACCATAACACGTTTCAAGGCCTGAAATTCACTTTGTGTACAAGTGTGACAGCTTTTTGTCCACCAGGAAACTGTTCTAAACAGTTCATTTCTGTAAAAAACTATGTCACAGATGTGTTTCAAGTGGTTTCACAACATGAAGTTAAGACTCCTTGAGTTTCACTCAACTTCAGTTTTGCCCAATGAAAATCAATGGGAATTTCAAACAGTGAGTTTGAGATGTTGAAGTGCACTTTGAAAAACAGTTGGGAAACCATCCAAACTGTACTTAACCATAAGGGTACTGGGGATTTCATCATTTAGAACTGCTTTTACCAGAGTATTTTGACTTTCCACAGAGTTAGAGTTGAAGGTAACCTGAATTCACCATAACGCGTTTCAAGGCCTGAAATTCACTTTGTGTACAAGTGTGACGGCTTGATGTCCACCAGGAAACTGTTCAAAACAGTTCATTTTGTAAAAACTATGTCTCAGATGTGTTTCAAGTGTTTTCACAACAGTGAAGTTAAGACTCCTTGAGTTTCACTCAACTTCAGTTTTGCCCAATGCAAGTCAATAGGGATTTCAAACAGTGAGTTTGAGATGTTGAAGTGCACTTTGAAAACAGTTGGGAAACCATCCAAACAGTTCTTAACCTATAAGGGTACTGGGGTTTCATCATTTAGAACTGCTTTTACCAGAGTATTTTGACTTTCCACAGAGTTAGAGTTGAAGGTAACCTGAATTCACCATAACACGTTTCAAGGCCTGAAATTCACTTTGTGTACAAGTGTGACGGCTTTGTCCACCAGGAAACTGTTCAAAACAGTTCATTTTGTAAAAACTATGTCTCAGATGTGTTTCAAGTGTTTTCACAACAGTGAAGTTAAGACTCCTTGAGTTTCACTCAACTTCAGTTTTGCCCAATGCAAGTCAATAGGATTTCAAACAGTGAGTTTGAGATGTTGAAGTGCACTTTGAAAACAGTTGGGAAACCATCCAAACAGTTCTTATAAGGGTCCTGGGGATTTCATCATTTAGAACTGCTTTACCAGAGTATTTTGACTTTCCACAGAGTTAGAGTTGAAGGTAACCTGAATTCACCATAACACGTTTCAAGGCCTGAAATTCACTTTGTGTACAAGTGTGACGGCTTGATGTCCACCAGGAAACTGTTCAAAACAGTTCATTTTGTAAAAACTATGTCTCAGATGTGTTTCAAGTGTTTTTCACAACAGTAGAAGTTAAGACTCCTTGAGTTTCACTCAACTTCAGTTTTGCCCAATGCAAAATCTATGGGAATTTCAAAAGTGAGTTTGAGATGTTGAAGTGCACTTTGAAAACAGTTGGGAAACCATCCAAACTGTTCTTATTACATAAGGGTACTGGGGATTTCATCATTTAGAACTGCTTTACCAGAGTATTTTGACTTTCCACAGAGTTAGAGTTGAAGGTAACCTGAATTCACCATAACACGTTTCAAGGCCTGAAATTCACTTTGTGTACAAGTGTGACGGCTTGTTTTCCACCAGGAAACTGTTCAAAACAGTTCATTTCTGTAAAAAACTATGTCGCAGATGTGTTTCAAGTGTTTTCACAACATAGAAGTTAAGACTCATTGAGTTTCACTCAACTTCAGTTTTTGCCCAATGCAAATCAATGGGAATTTCAAACAGTGAGTTTGAGATGTTGAAGTGCACTTTGAAAAACAGTTGGGAAACCATCCAAACTATTCTTAACATAAGGGTACTGGGATTTACTCATTTAGAACTGCTTTACCAGAGTATTTTGACTTTCCACAGAGTTAGAGTTGAAGGTAACCTGAATTCACCATAACGCGCTTTCAAGGGCCTGAAATCTCACTTTGTATGTACAAGTGTGACAGCTTGTTTTCCACCAGGAAACTGTTCAAAACAGTTCATTTCTGTAAAAACTATGTCTCAGATGTGTTTCAAGTGGTTTCACAACAGTAGAAGTTAAGACTCCTTGAGTTCCACTCAACTTCAGTTTTGCCCAATGCAAGTCAATAGGATTTCAAAAAGTGAGTTTGAGATGTTGAAGTGCACTTTGAAAACAGTTGAAACCATCCAAACAGTTTAACTATAAGGGTACTGGGATTTCATCATTTAGAACTGCTTTACCAGAGTATTTTGACTTTCCACAGAGTTAGAGTTGAAGGTAACCTGAATTCACCATAACACGTTTCAAGGCCTGAAATTCACTTTGTGTACAAGTGTGACAGCTTGTTTTCCACCAGGAAACTGCTCAAAACAGTTCATTTCTGTAAAAACTATGTCGCAGATGTGTTTCAAGTGTTTCACAAATATAGAAGTTAAGACTCCTTGAGTTTCACTCAACTTCAGTTTTGCCCAATGCAAAATCAATGGGAATTTCAAACAGTGAGTTTGAGATGTTGAAGTGCACTTTGAAAAACAGTTGGGAAACCATCCAAACTGTTCTTAATCATAAGGGTACTGGGGAATTCATCATTTAGAACTGCTTTTACCAGAGTATTTTGACTTTCCACAGAGTTAGAGTTGAAGGTAACCTGAATTCACCATAACACGTTTCAAGGCCTGAAATTCACTTTGTGTACAATGTGTGACGGCTTGTTTTCCACCAGGAAACTGTTCAAAACAGTTCATTTTGTAAAAACTATGTCTCAGATGTGTTTCAAGTGGTTTCACAACATAGAAGTTAAGACTCATTGAGTTTCACTCAACTTCAGTTTTGCCCAATGCAAGTCAATGGGATTTCAAAAGTGAGTTTGAGATGTTGAAGTGCACTTTGAAAACAGTTGGGAAACCATCCAAACAGTTCTTAACCATAAGGGTACTGGGGATTTCATCATTTAGAACTGCTTTTACCAGAGTATTTTGACTTTCCACAGAGTTAGAGTTGAAGGTAACCTGAATTCACCATAACGTTTCAAGGCCTGAAATTCACTTTGTGTACATAGTGTGACGCTTGTTTTCCACCAGGAAACTGTTCAAAACAGTTCATTTCTGTAAAAAACTATGTCGCAGATGTGTTTCAAGTGTTTTCACAACATAGAAGTTAAGACTCCTTGAGTTTCACTCACCACTTCAGTTTTGCCCAATGCAAGTCAATAGGGATTTCAAACAGTGAGTTTGAGATGTTGAAGTGCACTTTGAAAACAGTTGGGAAACCATCACAAACAGTTCTTAACCATAAGGGTACTGGGGTTTCATCATTTAGAACTGCTTTTACCAGAGTATTTTGACTTTCCACAGAGTTAGAGTTGAAGGTAACCTGAATTCACCATAACACGTTTCAAGGCCTGAAATTCACTTTGTGTACAAGTGTGACGGCTTGTTTCCACCAGGAAACTGTTCAAAACAGTTCATTTTGTAAAAACTATGTCTCAGATGTGTTTCAAGTGTTTCACAACAGTGAAGTTAAGACTCCTTGAGTTTCACTCAACTTCAGTTTTGCCCAATGCAAGTCAATAGGGATTTCAAACAGTGAGTTTGAGATGTTGAAGTGCACTTTGAAAACAGTTGGGAAACCATCCAAACAGTTCTTAACCATAAGGGTACTGGGGATTTCATCATTTAGAACTGCTTTTACCAGAGTATTTTGACTTTCCACAGAGTTAGAGTTGAAGGTAACCTGAATTCACCATAACACGTTTCAAGGCCTGAAATTCACTTTGTGTACAAGTGTGACGGCTGTTTTCCACCAGGAAACTGTTCAAAACAGTTCATTTTGTAAAAACTATGTCTCAGATGTGTTTCAAGTGGTTTCACAACAGTAGAAGTTAAGACTCATTGAGTTTCACTCAACTTCAGTTTTGCCCAATGCAAGTCAATAGGGATTTCAAACAGTGAGTTTGAGATGTTGAAGTGCACTTTGAAAACAGTTTGGGAAACCATCCAAACAGTTCTTAACCATAAGGGTACTGGGATTTCATCATTTAGAACTGCTTTTACCAGAGTATTTTGACTTTCCACAGAGTTAGAGTTGAAGGTAACCTGAATTCACCATAACACGTTTCAAGGCCTGAAATTCACTTTGTGTACAAGTGTGACGCTTGTTGTCCACCAGGAAACTGTTCAAAACAGTTCATTTCTGTAAAAACTATGTCCTCAGATGTGTTTCAAGTGTTTCACAACATAGAAGTTAAGACTCCTTGAGTTTCACTCAACTTCAGTTTTGCCCAATGCAAAATCAATGGGAATTTCAAACAGTGAGTTTGAGATGTTGAAGTGCACTTTGAAAACAGTTGGGAAACCATCCAAACAGTTCTTAACTATAAGGGTACTGGGGGTTTCATCATTTAGAACTGCTTTTACCAGAGTATTTTGACTTTCCACAGAGTTAGAGTTGAAGGTAACCTGAATTCACCATAACGTTTCAAGGCCTGAAATTCACTTTGTGTACAAGTGTGACGCTTGTTTTCCACCAGGAAACTGTTCAAAACAGTTCATTTCTGTAAAAACTATGTCACAGATGTGTTTCAAGTGGTTTCACAACATAGAAGTTAAGACTCCTTGAGTTTCACTCAACTTCAGTTTTGCCCAATGCAACTCAATAGGAATTTCAAAAGGTGAGTTTGAGATGTTGAATTGCACTTTGAAAAACAGTGGGGAAACCATCCAAACAGTTCTTAACCATATGGGTACTGGGGATTTCATCATTTAGAACTGCTTTTACCAGAGTATTTTGACTTTACACAGCGTTAGAGTTGAAGGTAACCTGAATTCACCATAACACGCTTCAGGGCCTGAAAATAACTTTGTGTATTACATGTGTGACGGCTTGTTTTCACCAGGAAACTGTTCAAAACAGTTCATTTCTGTAAAAAACTATGTCTCAGATGTGTTTTAAGTGGTTTCACAACATAGAAGTTAAGACTCATTAAATTTAACTCAACTTCAGTTTTTGCCCAATGCAACTCAATAGGAATTTCAAACAGTGAGTTTGAGATGTTGAAGTGCACTTTGAAAACAGTTGGGAAACCATCCAAACAGTTCTTAACCATAAGGGTCTGGGGATTTCATCATTTAGAACTGCCTTTACCAGAGTATTTTGACTTTCCACAGAGTTAGAGTTGAAGGTAACCTGAATTCACCATAACACGTTTCAAGGCCTGAAATTCACTTTGTGTACAATGTGTGACAGCTTGTTTTCCACCAGGAAACTGTTCAAAACAGTTCATTTCTGTAAAAACTATGTCTCAGATGTGTTTCAAGTGTTTCACAACATAGAAGTTAAGACTGAGTTTCACTAACTTGAGTTTTTGTCCAATGTTAATAGGATTTCAAAAAGTGAGTTTGATGTGAAGTGCACTTTGAAAAACAGTTGAAAACCATCCAAACAGTTCTTAACCTATAAGGGTACTGGGGATTTATCATTTAGAACTGCTTTATGATAGTATTTTGACTTTTTACACGCTTAGAGTGAAGGTAACCTTATTTCACCATAACGTCTTAGGGCCATTCTTTTGTGTACACATGTGTGACGGCTTGTTTTCCCACCAGGAAACTGTTCAAAACAGTTCATTTCTGTAAAAACTATGTCACAGATGTGTAGTGGTTTCACAACATAGAAGTTAAGACTCATTGAGTTTACTCAACTTCAGTTTTTGTCCATTGCTAATGGGGATTTCAAAAGTGAGTTTGGCGATGTCAAGTGCATTATGAAAAACAGTTGGGAAACCATCCAAACAGTTCTTAACCATAAGGGTACTGGGGATTTTATCATTTAGAACTGTTTCCACCATAATATTTTGACTTTACACGTTAGAGTTGAAGGTAACGTTATTTCACCATAACGCGCTTCAGGGCCTGAAATTCACTTTGTGTACATTGTGACGCCTTGTTTTCCACCAGGAAACTGTTCAAAACAGTTCATTTCTGTAAAAACTATGTCGCAGATGTGTGTTTCAAGTGGTTTCACAACATAGAAGTTAAGACTCATTGAGTTCTCACTCAACTTTAGATTTGGCCCAATGCAAACCAATGGGAATTTCAAAAAGTGAGTTTGAGATGTTGAAGTGCACTTTGAAAACAGTTGGGAAACCATCCAAACAGTTCTTAACCATAAGGGTACTGGGGGTTTCATCATTTAGAACTGCCTTTACCAGAGTATTTTGACTTTCCACAGAGTTAGAGTTGAAGGTAACCTGAATTCACCATAACACGTTTCAAGGCCTGAAATTCACTTTGTGTACAATTGTGTAACGGCTTGTTTTCCACCAGGAAACTGTTCAAAACAGTTCATTTTTGTTAAAAAACTATGTCTCAGATGTGTTTCAAGTGTTTTCACAACATAGAAGTTAAGACTCATTGAGTTTCACTCAACTTCAGTTTTGCCCAATGCAACTCAATGGGAATTTCAAAAGTGAGTTTGAGATGTTGAAGTGCACTTTGAAAACAGTTGGGAAACCATCCAAACAGTTCTTAACCATAAGGGTACTGGGGATTTCATCATTTAGAACTGCTTTACCAGAGTATTTTGACTTTCCACAGAGTTAGAGGTGAAGGTAACCTGAATTCACCATAACACTTTCAAGGCCTGAAATTCACTTTGTGTACACATGTGTGACGCCTTGTTTCCACCAGGAAACTGTTCAAAACAGTTCATTTCTGTAAAAACTATGTCTCAGATGTGTTTCAAGTGTTTCACAACATGAAGTTAAGACTCCTTGAGTTTCACTCAACTTCAGTTTTGCCCAATGCAACTCAATAGGAATTTCAAACAGTGAGTTTGAGATGTTGAAGTGCACTTTGAAAACAGTTGGGAAACCATCCAAACAGTTCTTAACCATAAGGGTACTGGGGATTTCATCATTTAGAACTGCTTTTACCAGAGTATTTTGACTTTCCACAGAGTTAGAGTTGAAGGTAACCTGAATTCACCATAACACGTTTCAAGGCCTGAAATTCACTTTGTGTACAAGTGTGACGCCTTGTTTTCCACCAGGAAACTGTTCAAAACAGTTCATTTCTGTAAAAAACTATGTCGCAGATGTGTTTCAAGTGTTTCACAACATAGAAGTTAAGACTCATTGAGTTTCACTCAACTTCAGTTTTGCCCAATGCAAGTCAATGGGATTTCAAAAGTGAGTTTGAGATGTTGAAGTGCACTTTGAAAACAGTTGGGAAACCATCAAACAGTTCTTAACCATAAGGGTACTGGGGATTTCATCATTTAGAACTGCTTTTACCAGAGTATTTTGACTTTCCACAGAGTTAGAGTTGAAGGTAACCTGATTTCACCATAACGCGTTTCAAGGCCTGAAATTCACTTTGTGTACATAGTGTGACGCTTGTTTTCCACCAGGAAACTGTTCAAAACAGTTCATTTCTGTAAAAACTATGTCACAGATGTGTTTCAAGTGGTTTCACAACATAGAAGTTAAGACTCATTGAGTTTCACTCAACTTCAGATTTTGCCCAAATGCAAGTCAATAGGGATTTCAAAAGTGAGTTTGAGATGTTGAAGTGCACTTTGAAAACAGTTGGGAAACCATCAAACAGTTCTTAACCATAAGGGTACTGGGGATTTCATCATTTAGAACTGCTTTTACCAGAGTATTTTGACTTTCCACAGAGTTAGAGTTGAAGGTAACCTGAAATTCACCATAACACGTTTCAAGGCCTGAAATTCACTTTGTGTACAAGTGTGACGGCTTGTTTTCCACCAGGAAACTGCTCAAAACAGTTCATTTCTGTAAAAAACTATGTCTCAGATGTGTTTTAAGTGGTTTCACAACATAGAAGTTAAGACTCATTGAGTTTCACTCAACTTCAGTTTTGCCCAATGCAAGTCAATAGGGATTTCAAAAGTGAGTTTGAGATGTTGAAGTGCACTTTGAAAACAGTTGGGAAACCATCCAAACAGTTCTTAACCATAAGGGTACTGGGGATTTCATCATTTAGAACTGCTTTACCAGAGTATTTTGACTTTCCACAGAGTTAGAGTTGAAGGTAACCTGAATTCACCATAACGCGTTTCAAGGCCTGAAATTCACTTTGTGTACACATGTGTGACGGCTTGTTTTCCACCAGGAAACTGTTCAAAACAGTTCATTTCTGTAAAAAACTATGTCTCAGATGTGTTTCAAGTGGTTTCACAACATAGAAGTTAAGACTCATTGAGTTTAACTCAACTTCAGTTTTGCCCAATGCAAACTCAATAGGAATTTCAAACAGGTGAGTTTGAGATGTTGAAGTGCACTTTGAAAACAGTTGGGAAACCATCCAAACAGTTCTTTATATAAGGGTCCTGGGGATTTCATCATTTAGAACTGCTTTACCAGAGTATTTTGACTTTCCACAGAGTTAGAGTTGAAGGTAACCTGAATTCACCATAACACGTTTCAAGGCCTGAAATTCACTTTGTGTACACATGTGTGACTTGTTTTCCACCAGGAAACTGCTCAAAACAGTTCATTTCTAGTAAAAACTAGGTCTCAGATGTGTTTCAAGTGGTTTCACAACATAGAAGTTAAGACTCATTGAGTTTCACTCAACTTCAGTTTTGTCCAATGCAAGTCAATGGGGATTTCAAAAGTGAGTTTGAGATGTTGAAGTGCACTTTGAAAACAGTTGGGAAACCATCCAAACAGTTCTTAACCATAAGGGTACTGGGGATTTCATCATTTAGAACTGCTTTTACCAGAGTATTTTGACTTTCCACAGAGTTAGAGTTGAAGGTAACCTGAATTCACCATAACACGTTTCAAGGCCTGAAATTCACTTTGTGTACACATGTGTGACGCTTGTTTTCCACCAGGAAACTGTTCAAAACAGTTCATTTCTGTAAAAACTATGTCTCAGATGTGTTTCAAGTGTTTCACAACATAGAAGTTAAGACTCATTGAGTTTCACTCAACTTCAGTTTTGCCCAATGCAACTCAATAGGATTTCAAACAGTGAGTTTGAGATGTTGAAGTGCACTTTGAAAACAGTTGGGAAACCATCAAACAGTTCTTAACCATAAGGGTACTGGGGATTTCATCATTTAGAACTGCTTTTACCAGAGTATTTTGACTTTCCACAGAGTTAGAGTTGAAGGTAACCTGATTTCACCATAACACATTTCAAGGGCCTGAAAATTCACTTTGTGTACACATGTGTGACGGCTTGTTTTCCACCAGGAAACTGTTCAAAACAGTTCATTTCTGTTAAAAACTATGTCGCAGATGTGTTTCAAGTGGTTTCACAACATAGAAGTTAAGACTCATTGAGTTTCACTCAACTTCAGTTTTGCCCAATGCAAGTCAATAGGGATTTCAAAAGTGAGTTTGAGATGTTGAAGTGCACTTTGAAAACAGTTGGGAAACCATCCAAACAGTTCTTAACCATAAGGGTACTGGGGATTTCATCATTTAGAACTGCTTTTACCAGAGTATTTTGACTTTCCACAGAGTTAGAGTTGAAGGTAACCTGAATTCACCATAACACGTTTCAAGGGCCTGAAAATAACTTTGTGTACACATGTGTAACGGCTTGTTTTCCACCAGGAAACTGTTCAAAACAGTTCATTTCTGTAAAAACTATGTCAGCAGATGTGTTTCAAGTGTTTCACAACATAGAAGTTAAGACTCATTGAGTTTCACTCAACTTCAGTTTTGCCCAATGCAAGTCAATAGGATTTCAAAAGTGAGTTTGAGATGTTGAAGTGCACTTTGAAAAACAGTTGGGAAACCATCCAAACAGTTCTTAACCATAAGGGTACTGGGGATTTCATCATTTAGAACTGCTTTTACCAGAGTATTTTGACTTTCCACAGAGTTAGAGTTGAAGGTAACCTGAATTCACCATAACACGTTTCAAGGCCTGAAAATCACTTTGTGTACACATGTGTAACGGCTTGTTTTCCACCAGGAAACTGCTCAAAACAGTTCATTTCTGTAAAAACTATGTCGCAGATGTGTTTCAAGTGGTTTCACAACATAGAAGTTAAGACTCATTGAGTTTCACTCAACTTCAGTTTTTGCCAATGCAAATCAATGGGAATTTCAAAAGTGAGTTTGAGATGTTGAAGTGCACTTTGAAAAACAGTTGGGAAACCATCAAACAGTTCTTAACCATAAGGGTACCTGGGATTTCATCATTTAGAACTGCTTTTACCAGAGTATTTTGACTTTCCACAGAGTTAGAGTTGAAGGTAACCTGAATTTCACCATAACACGTTTCAAGGGCCTGAAAATTCACTTTGTGTACACATGTGTGACACTTGTTTTCCACCAGGAAACTGTTCAAAACAGTTCATTTCTGTAAAAACTATGTCGCAGATGTGTTTCAAGTGTTTCACAACATAGAAGTTAAGACTCATTGAGTTTCACTCAACTTCAGTTTTTGTCCAATGCAAGTCAATGGGATTTCAAAAGTGAGTTTGAGATGTTGAAATGCACTTTGAAAAACAGTTGGGAAACCATCCAAACAGTTCTTAACCATAAGGGTACTGGGGATTTTATCATTTAGAACTGCTTTTACCTAGAGTATTGTGACTTTACACAGCGTTAGAGTTGAAGGTAACCATTTCACCATAACGCTTTTCAGGGCCTGAAAACAACTTTGTGTACACATGTGTGACGCCTTGTTTTCCACCAGGAAACTGTTCAAAACAGTTCATTTCTGTAAAAACTATGTCGCAGATGTGTTTCAAAGTGGTTTCACAACATAGAAGTTAAGACTCATTGAGTTTCACTCAACTTCAGTTTTGCCCAATGCAAGTCAATAGGGGATTTCAAAAGTGAGTTTGAGATGTTGAAGTGCACTTTGAAAACAGTTGGGAAACCATCCAAACAGTTCTTAACCATAAGGGTACTGATTTCATCATTTAGAACTGCTTTTACCAGAGTATTTTGACTTTCCACAGAGTTAGAGTTGAAGGTAACCTGAATTCACCATAATGCGTTTCAAGGGCCTGAAAATCACTTTGTGTACACATGTGTGACGGCTTGTTTTCCACCAGGAAACTGCTCAAAACTAGTTCATTTCTTTAAAAACTATGTCGCAGATGTGTTTCAAGTGTCATTTCACAACATAGAAGTTAAGACTCATTGAGTTTCACTCAACTTCAGTTTTGCCCAATGCAAGTCAATAGGATTTCAAAAAGTGAGTTTGAGATGTTGAAGTGCACTTTGAAAACAGTTGGGAAACCATCCAAACAGTTCTTAACCTTAAGGGTACTGGGAGTTTCATCATTTAGAACTGCTTTTACCAGAGTATTTTGACTTTACACATCGTTAGAGTTGAAGGTAACCTTATTTCACCATATAACGTTTCAGGGCCTGAAATTCACTTTGTGTACACATGTGTGACGCCTTGTTTTCCACCAGGAAACTGTTCAAAACAGTTCATTTCTGTAAAAACTATGTCGCAGATGTGTTTCAAGTGGTTTTCACAACATAGAAGTTAAGACTCATTGAGTTTCACTCAACTTCAGTTTTGCCCAATGCAAGTCAATAGGGATTTCAAAAGTGAGTTTGAGATGTTGAAGTGCACTTTGAAAAACAGTTGGAAACCATCAAACAGTTCTTAACCATAAGGGTACTGGGGATTTCATCATTTAGAACTGCTTTTACCAGAGTATTTTGACTTTCCACAGAGTTAGAGTTGAAGGTAACCTTAATTCACCATAACACGTTTCAAGGGCCTGAAAATAACTTTGTGTACACATGTGTGACGGCTTGTTTTCCACCAGGAAACTGTTCAAAACAGTTCATTTCTGTAAAAACTATGTCTGCAGATGTGTTTCAAGTGGTTTCACAACATAGAAGTTAAGACTCATTGAGTTTCACTCAACTTCAGTTTTGCCCAATGCAAGTCAATAGGGATTTCAAAAGTGAGTATGAGATGTTGAAGTGCACTTTGAAAAACAGTTGGGAAACCATCCAAACAGTTCTTAACCATAAGGGTACTGGGGATTTCATCATTTAGAACTGCTTTACCAGAGTATTTTGACTTTCCACAGAGTTAGAGTTGAAGGTAACCTGAATTCACCATAACACGTTTCAAGGCCTGAAAACAACTTTGTGTACACATGTGTGACGGCTTGTTTTCCACCAGGAAACTGTTCAAAACAGTTCATTTCTGTAAAAACTATGTCAGATGTGTTTCAAGTGGTTTCACAACATAGAAGTTAAGACTCATTGAGTTTCACTCAACTTCAGTTTTGTCCAATGCAAATTAATGGATTTCAAAAGTGAGTTTGAGATGTTGAAGTGCACTTTGAAAACAGTTGGGAAACCATCCAAACAGTTCTTAACCATAAGGGTACTGGGGATTTCATCATTTAGAACTGCTTTTACCAGAGTATTTTGACTTTACACAGCGTTAGAGTTGAAGGTAACCTTATTTCACCATAACACGTTTCAGGGGCCTGAAATTCACTTTGTGTACACAAGTGTGACGCCTTGTTTTCCACCAGGAAACTGTTCAAAACAGTTCATTTCTGTAAAAACTATGTCGCCAGATGTGTTTCAAGTGGTTTCACAACATAGAAGTTAAGACTCATTGAGTTTCACTCAACTTCAGTTTTTGCCCAATGCAAATCAAAGGATTTCAAAAAGTGAGTTTGAGATGTTGAAGTGCACTTTGAAAAACAGTTGGGAAACCATCCAAACAGTTCTTAACCATAAGGGTACTGGGGATTTCATCATTTAGAACTGCTTTTACCAGAGTATTTTGACTTTCCACAGAGTTAGAGTTGAAGGTAACCTGAATTCACCATAACAGGTTTCAAGGCCTGAAAATCACTTTGTGTACACATGTGTAACGGCTTGTTTTCCACCAGGAAACTGTTCAAAACAGTTCATTTCTGTAAAAACTATGTCTCAGATGTGTTTCAAGTGGTTTCACAACATAGAAGTTAAGACTCATTGAGTTTCACTCAACTTCAGTTTTGCCCAATGCAAGTCAATGGGATTTCAAAAAGTGAGTTTAAGATGTTGAAGTGCACTTTGAAAACAGTTGGGAAACCATCCAAACAGTTCTTAACCATAAGGGTACTGGGGATTTCATCATTTAGAACTGCTTTTACCAGAGTATTTTGACTTTACACAGCGTTAGAGTTGAAGGTAACCTTATTTCACCATAACGCGTTTCAAGGCCTGAAAATAACTTTGTGTACACATGTGTGACGGCTTGTTTTCCACCAGGAAACTGTTCAAAACAGTTCATTTCTGTAAAAAACTATGTCGCAGATGTGTTTCAAGTGGTTTCACAACATTGAAGTTAAGACTCATTGAGTTTCACTCAACTTCAGTTTTGCCCAATGCAACTCAATAGGGATTTCAAACAAGTGAGTATGAGATGTTGAAGTGCACTTTGAAAAACAGTTGGGAAACCATCCAAACAGTTCTTAATCATAAGGGTACTGGGGAATTCATCATTTAGAACTGCTTTTACCTGAGTATTTTGACTTTCCACAGAGTTAGAGTTGAAGGTAACCTGAATTCACCATAACACGTTTCAAGGCCTGAAAATAACTTTGTGTACACATGTGTGACGGCTTGTTTTCCACCAGGAAACTGTTCAAAACAGTTCATTTCTGTAAAAACTATATCACAGATGTGTTTCAATTGGTTTCACAACATAGAAGTTAAGACTCATTGAGTTTCACTCAACTTCAGTTTTGTCCATTGCAACTCAATAGTGATTTCAAACAGTGAGTTTGAGATGTTGAAGTGCACTTTGAAAACAGTTGGGAAACCATCCAAACAGTTCTTAACCATAAGGGTACTGGGATTTCATCATTTAGAACTGCTTTTACCAGAGTATTTTGACTTTACACAGAGTTAGAGTTGAAGGTAACCTTAATTCACCATAACGCGTTTCAGGGCCTGAAAATAACTTTGTGTACACATGTGTGACGCCTTGTTTTCCACCAGGAAACTGTTCAAAACAGTTCATTTCTGTAAAAAACTATGTCGCAGATGTGTTTCAAGTGTTTTCACAACAGTGAAGTTAAGACTCATTGAGTTTCACTCAACTTCAGTTTTTGTCCAATGCAAGTTAATGGGAATTTCAAACAGTGAGTTTGAGATGTGTGAAGTGCACTTTGAAAACAGTTGGGAAACCATCCAAACAGTTCTTATTCTGCTGGGTACTGGGGATTTCATCATTTAGAACTGTTTACTACCAGAGTATTTTGACTTTCCACACAGTTAGAGTTGAAGGTAACCTGATTTCACCATAACACGTTTCAAGGCCTGAAAATAACTTTGTGTACACATGTGACGCCTTGTTTTCCACCAGGAAACTGTTCAAAACAGTTCATTTCTGTAAAAACTATATCGCAGATGTGTTTCAAGTGGTTTCACAACATAGAAGTTAAGACTCCTTGAGTTTCACTCAACTTCAGTTTTGCCCAATGCAAGTCAAGGTGAATTTCAAAAGTGAGTTTGAGATGTTGAAGTGCAGTTTGAAAAACAGTTGGGAAACCATCCAAACAGTTCTTCAACCATAAAGGTACTGGGGATTTCATCATTTAGAACTGCTTTACCAGAGTATTTTGACTTTACACAGCGTTAGAGTTGAAGGTAACCTTATTTCACCATAACGCTTTCAGGGCCTGAAATTCACTTTGTGTACATGTGTGACAGCTTGTTTTCCACCAGGAAGCTATTCAAAACAGTTCATTTCTGTAAAAAACTATGTCACAGATGTGTTTCATGTGGTTTCACAACATAGAAGTTAAGACTCATTGAGTTTCACTCAACTTCAGTTTTGCCCAATGAAAATCTATGGGAATTTCAAACAGTGAGTTTGAGATGTTGAAGTGCACTTTGAAAAACAGTTGGGAAACCATCCAAACTGTACTTATCCATAAGGGTACTGGGATTTCATCATTTAGAACTGCTTTTACCAGAGTATTTTGACTTTCCACAGAGTTAGAGTTGAAGGTAACCTGAATTCACCATAACACGTTTCAAGGCCTGAAATTCACTTTGTGTACAAGTGTGACGGCTTGATGTCCACCAGGAAACTGTTCAAAACAGTTCATTTCTGTAAAAAAACTATGTCTCAGATGTGTTTCAAGTGTTTTCACAACAGTGAAGTTAAGACTCCTTGAGTTTCACTCAACTTCAGTTTTTGCCCAATGCAAGTCAATAGGGATTTCAAACAGTGAGTTTGAGATGTTGAAGTGCACTTTGAAAAACAGTTGGGAAACCATCCAAACAGTTCTTAACCATAAGGGTACTGGGGTTTCATCATTTAGAACTGCTTTTACCAGAGTATTTTGACTTTCCACAGAGTTAGAGTTGAAGGTAACCTGAATTCACCATAACACGTTCAAGGCCTGAAATTAACTTTGTGTACAAGTGTGACGGCTTGTTGTCCACCAGGAAACTGTTCAAAACAGTTCATTTTTGTTAAAAAACTATGTCTCAGATGTGTTTCAAGTGTTTTCACAACAGTGAAGTTAAGACTCATTGAGTTTCCACTCAACTTCAGTTTTGCCCAATGCAAGTCAATAGTGATTTCAAACAGTGAGTTTGAGATGTTGAAGTGCACTTTGAAAAACAGTTGGGAAACCATCCAAACAGTTCTTAACCATAAGGGTACTGGGGATTTCATCATTTAGAACTGCTTTTACCAGAGTATTTTGACTTTACAGAGTTAGAGGTGAAGGTAACCTGAATTCACCATAACACGCTTTCAAGGCCTGAAATTCACTTTGTGTACACATGTGTGACAGCTTGTTGTCCACCAGGAAACTGTTCAAAACAGTTCATTTTTGTAAAAAACTATGTCTCAGATGTGTTTCAAGTGGTTTCACAACATAGAAGTTAAGACTCCTTGAGTTTCACTCAACTTCAGTTTTTGCCCAATGAAAATCTATGGGAATTTCAAAAAGTGAGTTTGAGATGTTGAAGTGCACTTTGAAAACAGTTGGGAAACCATCCAAACTGTACTTATCCATAAGGGTACTGGGGTTTCATCATTTAGAACTGCTTTTACCAGAGTATTTTGACTTTCCACAGAGTTAGAGTTGAAGGTAACCTGAATTCACCATAACACGTTTCAAGGCCTGAAATTCACTTTGTGTACAAGTGTGACGGCTTGTTGTCCACCAGGAAACTGTTCAAAACAGTTCATTTTTGTAAAAACTATGTCTCAGATGTGTTTCAAGTGGTTTCACAACAGTGAAGTTAAGACCTTGAGTTTCACTCAACTTCAGTTTTTGCCCAATGCAAGTCAATAGGGATTTCAAACAGTGAGTTTGAGATGTTGAAGTGCACTTTGAAAACAGTTGGGAAACCATCCAAAGAGTTCTTAACCTTAAGGGTACTGGGGGTGTCATCATTTAGAACTGCTTTTACCTGAGTATTTTGACTTTCCACAGAGTTAGAGTTGAAGGTAACCTGAATTCACCATAACACGTTTCAAGGCCTGAAATTCACTTTGTGTACAAGTGTGACGGCTTGATGTCCACCTGGAAACTGTTCAAAACAGTTCATTTTTGTAAAAAACTATGTCTCAGATGTGTTTCAATTGTTTTCACAACAGTGAAGTTAAGACTCCTTGAGTTTCACTCAACTTCAGTTTTTGCCCAATGCAAGTCAATAGTGATTTCAAACAGTGAGTTTGAGATGTTGAAGTGCACTTTGAAAACAGTTGGGAAACCATCCAAACAGTTCTTAACCTTAACGGTACTGGGGGTTTCATCATTTAGAACTGCTTTTACCAGAGTATTTTGACTTTCCACAGAGTTAGAGTTGAAGGTAACCTGAATTCACCATAACACGTTTCAAGGCCTGAAATTCACTTTGTGTACAAGTGTGACGGCTTGTTGTCCACCAGGAAACTGTTCAAAACAGTTCATTTTTGTAAAAAACTATGTCTCAGATGTGTTTCAAGTGTTTACACAACAGTGAAGTTAAGACTCCTTGAGTTTCACTCAACTTCAGTTTTTGCCCAATGCAAGTCAATAGGGATTTCAAACAGTGAGTTTGAGATTTTGAAGTGCACTTTGAAAACAGTTGGGAAACCATCCAAACAGTTCTTAACCTTAAGGGTACTGGGGGTTTCATCATTTAGAACTGCTTTAACCAGAGTATTTTGACTTTCCACAGAGTTAGAGTTGAAGGTAACCTGAATTCACCATAACACGTTTCCGGGCCTGAAATTAATCTTTTGTGTACACATGTGTGACAGCTTGTTGTCCACCAGGAAACTGTTCAAAACAGTTCATTTCTGTAAAAAACTATGTCACAGATGTGTTTCATGTGGTTTCACAACATAGAAGTTAAGACTCCTTGAGTTTCTAAC